>NC_072377.2:101401363-101704393 GCF_028885625.2 Pongo pygmaeus
CTTTGGCAGCCTCTGCCACCAGCTCAGGATTAAAGCTGATGTATAGATGAGGCCAAGTTGAGAAGGTCACAGGGCCCTTGGATTGAGACACCCCTTAACTATACTTTTCTTTGAATTTCCACTATGTTAGACAATAGCTTTTATCTTTCAATTGAACTATTTTTTTTTCTGATACTTGCAACTATGATACCAGGCTCCTCCCCCTGAAATTCTTTTTCCCCCATTTGTTAAATGTCAAATTCTTGCTTGGTATTACGATCTTGGTTCAATTCTTTGCCATGTCAGAGATGACTTCTCTGATATATAATCTAAAACTCCCCTCTCTATCAGCCACTCTCTGTTTAATTACTATTTTTTTCTTCATAACCACCTATTATTACCTCTTTATTCATTCGTGTATTTGTTTAATGCCTGTCTTTATCCATTAGAAGGTCAACTCCATGAGAGCAGAAAGCTTGTCATCTCAAGTACTGCCACATCTCCAACAATTTGAACAGTGTCTTCATCTATAATAGATGCTCAATATTTGTTGAATGGACAAGCGGAAGAATCAGACCTCAAACTCCCTTACTTTGGTTCCAAATTCTATTCTTTATCCACTGCACTGTGATGACTCGCAAGGAAGAAAATAGTAACACCAGTAGAAGGAAAAAAGCAAAAGCAAAGGATAAATGAAGTACATCTAGAAAGGCTAAACAAACTTCTTCTTATTAAGAACAAATTGATTCAAATTCTAAGCCAATATCATAGTATTTCAGTATTTAAAACTCAGAATATGAGTTTTAAAAATTTAAATCAACACGCCTGTAATCCCAGCACTTTGGGAGGCCGAGACGGGAGGATCGCGAGGTCAGGAGATCAAGACCATCCTGGCCAACACGGTGAAATCCCGTCTCTACTAAAAATACAAAAAATTAGCCGGGTGCGGTGGCGAGCACCTGTAGTCCCAGCTACTCTGGACGCTGAGGCAGGAGAATGGCGCGAACCCAGGAGGCGGAGCTTGCAGTGAGCCAAGATCGTACCATTGCACTCCAGCCTGGGGGACAGAGCGAGACTCCGTCTCAAAAAAAAAAAAAAAAAAAAAAACCATCCAAATCAAATGGATTTAAAATAAGAACAGTAAAACTTTACTATATGTACATTTATGCATGTATGTATGCATATGTATACACAAATTAGAATTTTCATATGTATATTTATAGCAAACATAGGTAAAAGAGAATTGCAGGTCATTACATAGAGCAGGCTTTCAATATGTGTTTGTTTCATGATTGCAAATAACTTATATCATCACAAGATTTTATCTGTAAGAAGTGGCCTGTGGCTTGACTGAGTTAGGGAACCTCAGATTCTAAATACTCCAGATAGAGAGAGCCTGCAATGTTTTGAAGAACCTTGCCAATGGGAAGAAACCAGCAAATGAGAGTTCCATGCGAACTCCAATGAGGAGGTAAAGACAATGTCAAGGACAACCCCCTTCTCTGGGTTGGGTAAACCGCAGCACTGCTTTACAATCACCTGAGACAGAAGTCTCTGGGCATGAGAAGAGTCAAAGAATTACAGGTATACATTGGAGATATTGCAGGTTTGGTTCTAGGCCATCTCAAGCAATTATCGCAATAAAGCAAGTCACACAGATGTTTTGGTGTTCCCAGTGTATATGAAAGTTATGTTTACATTATACTATAGCTTATTAAGTGTGCACTACCATTATGCCTAAAATATGTATATACCTTAATTTAAAAATACTGCTAAAAATGCTGACACAGAGACATGAAGTGAGCACATGCTGTTTGGAAAAATAGTGCTAGTAAACTTGGTTGCCACAAACCTTCAAATTGTAAAAAATGGAATATCTGCAAAGCGTAGTAAAGGAAAGCACAATAAAATGAAGGGTGCCCGTACTGTATTGACACCTTTGTTTCTACCCAAGACAATGAGTTATATTTTCAATACAGCTTTTCCGATATTCAACAAAGATGGGTTTGGGAGAGTCGATTTACTATTGGGGTTAAGGACATGTCTTGGTACCTGAATGCTTGGGATTGAATTTCTGCTTTGTAACCTACTGTCTACATTTGCTTAACTTCTCTGTATCTTATTATCTTCACCTGAAAATGTGGCTAATCAAAGCCACTTCGTTGAATTATAAGAATTAAAGGAGTCAATATACATAGAGGAGTAATTTTCATATTATCCATGGTGTTCTGTTTTTCTTAAATTTCTAATCTACTACTGATATTTTTGCAAAACATAATGAAATAAATTGCTAGAAAAATGAAGCAAAGAAGCAAGGGCATTACTACTACTTTCAATTTTAGAAAGTAGATTGAATAAAAAAACTCATTAATTTGCTATAAAATAATTTTAGTGCTTATTCTCATATTCTGTACTTCATAGTAAAATGCTAACTTCCACCCTTTGAGTAGCACTGTGTTCAAGACCTTAAAACAGTGCTTGGCATGTATCATGCCTATGCTGAGTATCCCCAAATCTTTAGCTATTACAGCATGCCCCTGTATTGCAGGGCTCACTTTGTTGTAAGGAGCAGACCTAGGAAGGTTTGTCTGCTACATACAGTCAAGCTCTCGAGGCACAAGTGGGTGACCGTGAGAAAGAGGAAAGGTATGCAGAAACCTCTCATTTCCTCCCTCGCAGCAGACATGTTTAGCTTCAGTGATTTCTTTTTTTTTTTTTTTTTTTTTTAAGATGGAGTCTTGCTCGCACCATGATACCTGGCTAATTTTTTGTATTTTTTTTTTTTTTTAGTAGAGATGGGGTTTCACCATGTTGGCCAGGCTGGTCTCAAACCCCTGGCCTCAAGTGATCTGTCCACCTCTGCCTCCCAAAGTGCTGGGATTACAGGCATGAGCCACTGCACCTCGCTGTGATTTTTCTTTTTTTTTACTCAGTGGTTAGGCAGGCTTTTTCAAATAGATATATTAAATAATCAATAAACATTTTGGGGACAGGGAGACACTTCCCAGGTATTGTGCAGGCATTATATATCTCCTCCCCTTATTGGGATGTGTATAATTTATCTTCAGGGAAAGGTGAACCCACATCTTATACAAAATCAAAGACAACTGACTTCAACCCCTTTCTAACAGCGTGACTTTGACTACCTTTCTATATCTCAGTTATTTTATTTGTAATATGGGCACAATACTAATAATAATGATTTCCCCAAAGGAAATCCAAGCACAGAGCACTTCTGTTTAATGAGACCCTCTTTCTGGACTATAAAGACAGTGTATTCAAGTCTCAAACAAGTCTCCATTGATACACTTCATAGAAACACTGAAATCCTTCTTCACAGTCAGTAAAACAACATCGTCCTTGATGGGGCAGTTACCCTGAGTGATCTGGTGGTGTAAAGTCAGGTGACTCAGAGAACAGGATAAATCAGACATGAAGCGAGGAGTTTTCAATGCAGAGCTGAAGCAGATACTGTGAATGTCTGGTGAGGAACAGCTGTTGAAGGTGAAAAAAGACATGGCAGGATTTTATTTTGATGTGGACATCTCTCTTAAAACTGTCGATAGAAAGCCACTTCTCTGCTTTTATGGAACTAGCCATCATATATGTGTTGAATTCATACTATGAATGTGGCACTAATTTAAAGACTATAAGGGAGAAATATGGTTTAACTTCAAGGAAGATATAATGTAATAGGGAAAAAATGACATTTAATCTAATAAAACAACAATGGTACACCAGATTTTAGTAGCAATTAAATTCATACTATAACAGTATTTTTAAATATAGTATTTTAAAGGAGAGCATTTAAAAATACTGTATTAGCTATGTTAACTACATTTAAAGATAGTTAAAAACATATTTTAAAGATAGTATTTAAAGATATTTTAATTAATTTATGTATTTAAATATATTTAAGATATGGTATTTTAAAATATAGTATTTATAGTATTTTAAAATATATTGCTATTTATATTGACAACTGCAGTCAATATAGCATGGTACATGAGTAATTGCCATTAAACGGCACAGTCATTTAGAAAATGTAAAGCTCACCTCAACTATGGTGGTGGGGACAGCTGTTACATTCTAGTTATTAAACAGCCTGTGTATTTTGCTTTATTTAGTCAGAATAAAATCTTACAAACACACACACACGTGTAGATATTTACTACTACAATTTCCCTCATATATCTCAAACCAAAAAGAAACTATAAATACAGCATGTTTTTATGAAATATTTCTAGCAGGTGTTTATGGTCTTACAATTTTAATAAATCAAGAAACATGATGAAGAATATATCTTAAATTACCAGTTTTTGTTTAACATTTTCAAGAATATATATACCTTAAAACATTTTAAAACTGAGAAAGTGAAAAATGTTGCATGGGCAATAGAAATAAAGCTGTCTTTATTGCTCCCTCCTGTCTAATTAGGAGAATTAATAATTCTCAAGACTTCCATTATACATTTCTTCTATGTAGGTAACACAGAATGTTTCCCAATATGTTCTTATTTTATTATCAGTGCTTGCATTTGGATATTGTAGTGTTAAAGATATCCCACATAAAGAAGAATCATGTCCCACACAATGCTAATGAATAGGTGCCTGGCAAAGGCCCATATTCACAATTCTGAGAACTGTTGATACAAAAAATAAAATTGTTGACTTCTGGTGTCTTTGTGAGCATAACTCTGGTGCATTAAAACCATGGTGTCTTTCTAAATCTAGAAACTATATAAGGAGCATTACAGTAGAATTGTCAATTTTTAACTTTTTAAAAATGTCTTTTATTGTAGAATTTGAAGCAAATTTACTTGACCTAGATGTATAATATTTAAAAGGCAGTCTAATTCTTCTGGCTACATTGAACATAGTTTGACCTCAGAATTGACATTCAACAATTTGGGTGTGCAATTTAACTTTACATTGAAAGAGAGAGATCTTTAAAAAGTTTAGTTAATGTCAAAAATTAGCACGTTTTCCTATCTGAAGCCCATCGGGATGTCAACACTTTCTAGCTTCCAATTCTCTTTAACCTAATGTATGAGGAACATGGCATTAATTAAACCTTTGTTATTTATCCAATCTATGAACTTTTCAAGTTTGAGATTACCTAATTAGTCAGATTTCGTGGTTGTTCTGTGACAAGCATTAAGACCATGTTGTTCAATTTAACTTATGACTTGTTACCACCATGTGATTAAAATGCTAGTAAGTCAGCTTATTTTACTCATTTTATTTTGAGGGAATAAAAGTGCTAAGGCATTTATATGAAATGTTGTCTTAAGAACATAATTGAAGAATCTGTGGTGTTTTTAAGCCAGTAATTTGAAGGAGCACATTCTGTCTTTGAGAATGATTTCTTAGTGGGAACTAATTTCTACTGCAGCCACCGAAGGACATTGGCCAAGTATTCAGGGAGTAACATGAAATGAAACACATTTTTCATAAGATATATTTATCCAGAAGACCAAATGTACCATGAGAAAATGTATTTTTTAGTTATTCACTTAAACTTGAGCTCACTGGAGTACCCCAAACCTCTCTGTGTCGTTTTAGAAACATGCTAATTATAAAGAGGTTAGAAGAGTCAACATAGATTTTTGTATATGAAGTAATAACCAAAAACAATGTAAATAGTCAAAAATATTCCTAAATGTTTCAAATTTTATTTTGGTAAAGTAGAAAATAGAGGCATTCATACCTTTATGAATTAGTTAGCAGGAAGAGAAATTTACTTAAGACTTGTACCTGTGTGAGATGTTCACATAGTACCCTGCTCAGAATAAGCAGAGGAATATAAACATTTGAATCTGGTAGTCAGTTGTATCCAGCTATTATACCTATAATTTATAGCTTCTAAATTATTTCCTTAATAAATCATCCATGGATTTTGGGTGTAATGCTGTTCAGTTCAGTCTGCTAACATCATCAGCACATATAAACTGAGTGAGTCTTTTGGCTGCTGAAATAAAGAAAAAACAAACAAATACAAATCAAAGCAACAGTAACAAAACAAATAACCATGGGGCCTGTATTCAGAGAACAGACAGTAGCACCTGTACACTTTTGATTATTTTAATTACAGGCATAGTCACTACAGTGGAGATGAATCAGCCTCTTTCTTCATTTGTTTTGGCTTTCAATTTGGATACTGACTGGTGATACTTAATTTATGCCTATAGTTGTAAAAACAACCTGAAAAATGTATAGTGGAAACAGACTAAAGCAGGGTCTCTTAATAGTGGCACTACTAACTAATGTTTTGGGATAGATAATTTTTTGTTGTAGGGGACTTGTTTCCATCCCACCCAAATCTCATCTTGAATTGTAGCTCCCATAATTCCCACGTGTTGTGGGAGGGACCTGGTGGGAAATAATTGAATCATGGGGGCAGTTTCCTCATACTGTTCTTAGGGTAGTGAATAAGTCTCATGAGATCTGGTGATTTTTATAAGGGGTTTCCCCTTTTGCTTGGCTCTCATTCTCTCTCACCTGCCACCATGTAAGACATGCCTTTTGCCTTCTGCCATGATTGTGAGGCCTCTCCAGTCACATGGAACTGTGAGTCCATTAAACCTCTTTTCCTTTATAAAATACCCTGTCTCGGGTATGCCTTTATCAGCAGCTTGAAAATGAACTAATACACACCCTCTCTGTTGTGACAAGAAAAAAATGTCTCTAGATATTGTCAAATGTTCCCTGGGGAGCAAACTTACTCCTGGTTGAGACTCACTACCTTAAGAATACCAAACATTGGGATGGATGCTATTTTATAAACTTTGTCTTTCTTTTTGTACCTTACCCTCTCTTTTGTGTATATGTGTTTTAATTTCTGCATTGATTTACTGGTCCTCTCCTTAAGGAAAGACTTAATAAAAACATAACAATTTGTTCAGAATGAAAAAAAATTATTACAAGACAGAAATAATAATATCTATTGGCTAGCTGTGAGTGTCCACTTTTGGGCTGTCCTATTAGAAAGTGGGAAATAGAACAATTATTCATGGAGACAAAGCTTTTTCCTGGCAGTAAATTCTAAAACAGATTTTTCATCTGGATATTTTTCCCCACTGAGGCATGGAAGGATGAACATTTTAAATATAAAATTATATAGTTTATTTATATTACATGTCTCTTTCCTTTAGTAATGCTATCTTAAATCTGAGAGTACATGAATGACATCCAACTGAGGTCAGGTGTTTCTGTGAGGTGTTAACTATGATATGTCATTTATTTTTGTCAGGATTTTGGTTAGCACTAAATAGCTGACTAATATCTAGTTAAAGATTATACTCTCTGAAAGAGACCTAGAGTGTAGATTCTTTATACTCCTCAGAAAGAAGCCCCAAATTTGGAAGTGATACAAACAAGATCAATACAAGTAAAATTATACCTAAGCACATAATAGCATACTGCTGAAAACTAAATATGTAAAAAGAAGAATCTTTAAAACATCCAGAGGAAAAGACACATTAATTACATGCAGGATTATGATACAAGAATTACAGCTGACATCATCAGGAACAATGGATGCCAGAACAAATGTAACATTAGCTTTAAAGTGCTACAAGGAAAATAAAAACTGTCACCTTAGAATTCTTTATCTACTAACTAACCCCTCCCCCCAATTATAACAAAATAAAGACATTTACAGATGAGCAAAAGCTGAGAGACCAGCAGACTTGTATTATAAGAAACTAAAGGAAGTTTTTCAGGATGAGGGAAATGATACTAGACAGAAACTTTAATGTACAGAAGAAACATGAGAAGAACCAGAAACGGTAAATATATGGGTATGTATAAAGGACTGTTTTATCTTTTAAAAAAGTTCTTAAAATACCAAATTATTTTTGAAATAGAAACAATGTGGTATTGTGGGATTTATAACAAAAGCACTAAAAAGGTGATTAAGGAGAAACATACTATTGTAAGGATCTTACATTTTACATGAAGTAATGTTTTAATTTGAATATAACTGTGCTAAATTTGGGACACATAATGTTATCCTGAAAGCAACCACCAGTAGATATTATGAAGAAGTATAGTTACATTAACCTAACGCAATAACCTTAATTATGATTGATAACCTATACTCAGACATTAGAATTTTAGAAATCCCATACAATTTTGGAACACATATTTACATTATTCACTAAAATATAACCTGAAGAAGATCAAACACCACATTATTTCGGCAACCCTATGTAACTAAATACGTCAAATAATCTTGTTCACCTCTCTATTGGATGCTCCATGGGCCCTCTGTAGCATCCAAAAGTTAGAGGTTAGAAAAGACAATTTTGAAGCTGAAATTTGATTTCTGGAAGCTTATCAAATATGTTAAAAGCCTAAAACACTTGATATTATAAAACATCAGATCAGTGCCTTAAGAAACCCTCTTTGTGCTTTTATTTCAATGTTCATTTTACAGAAAAACCAAATAATACACTTTTGAATTTAGTCAATATGTTCACATGCAGAATTTCTTTCAAGATCAGTCTTTATAAACCTTCCACAATTTGTTTAAACCTTTAGCTTTATCTTATTTAAAACAACCCTTTAACCCTCTAAACTAGGCAAAAATTTACATTCCATGCCTTCTTATACTCCTTTACTAAAGACGCATTTTACTTTCATTACACACCTTGCATGTAAATCTATATTCGGTAGTCTTGATTACATGTTATAATGGTAACTTAGGCCACGGTAATTTAGCCCATATGTCTACGTTTTGAAAATATTTTTATTTCTGAAAGGTTAAAGTCATGTGAACTAAAAGGCATTACAGATTTATTTTTCAGATTTTTCTTTCAAAATATTTAATCTAAGCACTTATTTTTTAAGCCAATCAGAACTCTTTTTTATATAAACATCACACATATAACACATATATAAATACACAGACAGACAGAAGGACATCCAGTAGTTGTAAGATTTTTTCATGTGCCAATCTCTTAATTGGATTACTGGCCTCAGGTTGGAGCCCTTCAAGAATCAAGGCTAGGAGGCATGCAGTTTCTAAGGCCTAATAAGCAGGCATAGCTGGAAGACAAAAAACAGATTTTGAGAGGGCTCCCTCCACCTCTAATTCCTGGGTTTCCATGAGGAAAACAGACGTTTTTCCCAAAACAGGATTAGTGATGCCTCTTCCATTTTCCCAGGGAGTCCCAGGCCAGCAGAAGTCATCTTGGATCCCCTCATGGGTACATTAAGAGTGGCAAGACAAAAATGGAGAAAAATAATTCAGTCAACTGAGAAGAAAAAACCTTTTTCCAGAAAAACAAGATCCATGAAGAGAAAAGACATAAAGGCCCTTAAAATATACATACAGCTTGGATATCTATCTTTAATTAAGCTGACTTTTAACCATAATGCTCCTTTTTTAAATAAGTTCTTTTAAATCTCTTATTACCTGACCTTAGCCATACCAAATTCCCAATACTTCTGGCTTTTTAACTCATGAAGGGGCAGATAATACAGTAATTTTTATATTCCTACAACTAATTTCCACAGAGAGAGAGGTCAGAAGTCTGACTGGCAAGAACTTTTACCCTTTTGCAGGCATGTCAGGCTCTGGGTTCCCCATTCCTGAGCCATGGAGCCCTATTGACCCTGGAGTCCTATGAAGGGGGAACAGAAAATGAGAAGTTTACCTTCTCTAAGAGGTTGCCAGGAAGTTTAAGGTTTGGGGAAATTAAACTCTTCCCAGTTTGAAAGATGCATCCGAGGGGAGTGTCCTGTGGTACAAAGGTGTGATTACCCACCCGTGAAGAGAGGAGACAGGAGGAAAAATGAAAAAACTTTTTTTTTCTCCAGTGTCTGAGGGTCAAAGGAGTTCTAGTGATTTAGGATGTGCTTGAGAGGAGTTCAGGTTGCAGATGGTTGGTTACTCACCTGGAAAGAGGGGAAAAAGTTATCCCTTTGTTCCTCTCTCTCTTCAGCAAATACTCAGGGTACGCGATGGAGAGAAAAAAAGCCATCCCTTTTTCTTTTTCCATCCTTATATCCCAGAGTCCCAGTGACCTTTGCAGGTGCCATCCCATGGGTGCAAGGGCGACCTTCACCCATGTAGCGGGGAGGACTAGTGAGTAGCAATATTCACAGTTACCTCTGTGTTGCCCTATCCTCCCACTGTCAGTAGCCTTGGGGTTCCCTAGACCTTATCTATGTCATGGATGTGAGCATGACCTCCATCCATGGAGGGGGAGGGCCTAATCAGCAGGAATTAGTCATGCTCACCTGAGCCGTGCCCCTTGATTCCAGCTGTCATCTGCCTCAGGTCTACTGTTCTGTTCCAGGGCTTCAAACCAAAGCTTAGGACAAAAAGATGCCTCAGAAGGGTGTATGGATTCATTAAATTAGTCCCAGGTGGCCCTCAGCAAATCACAGCCAGCAATTGGCAGGGGCAGCTCCTCTGTTGTTTCTCTGTCAAAAGCAGGTGAGTCTGTGGGACCAGGCCCTTCTCAAACAAGGGAGAGAAAGTGAGTCCCTGGAATTGGGGACCTGGCCTAATAAGGTGCCTCCTGAAATCGAAAAAAGCTAACCCCTCACATAGAAAAGTTCCCTGTATTCATAGAATTATGTTGAGTCCTGACATGGAGGAGGAAGGAGACCTGAGATGCCTCTCACAGTTGTGCTAAGAGAGAAGGGGGCCTAGATTGGAGAGGAGAAGTGAAAGGCCTGCTGCAGTATCCAGGAGGAGGTCCACCTTCTTCCCTTCGACTTCCAGAATCACCTGGGGCTCCTGAATGGTAATGGTGGTCGGAACCACAGACGATGGGGAGAGGAGCCTCAGGACCCATCAGCCCTGTTGGACCATTTGGGAGACTGGCTCTGGACTTGGTGACCTGTGTCTCTGGGGACAGTACACTTTCCAGTGGTCCCCATTGCAAATTAGACAGGGTCAAGGTGGCTTCCTCCCGCTGTCCAGACAGTCCTTCCTAAACTGCCCTGGCTTACTACATTTGTAGCAGTTAACAGATGCATCTCAGGGACTCTGGGGTTTGTGAGCCTGCAACGTAGCTATCAGAGCCTCTGCCTTTTTCTTTTATTTTCTTTCCATTTTTCTGGACTTCCTCCTGGTCCCTATTGTAAAAGACTGAGGTGGCCACTTTCAGGAAGTTCTTTAAAGTACTGTCTGGTCCTTTAGCCTGTTTCTGTAACTTGCTCCTGATATCAGGGGGCTGCCTGTGTGATAAAGTTATCTTTTAGGATTAGCTGTCCCTTGACTGAATCAGGAGATAGATAGGTATGCTTTATCAAGGCCCCTCTTAGCCTATCCAGGAAGGTAGTGGGATTCTCATCTAATCCCTGGTCTACCATGGATAGCTTGGTTTAATTGAAGGGCTTTGTCCTAGCCCTTCATAAGCCCTCCAATATGCACACCTGAAAGTGTTTCCTCTTCCATTCTCCCATTTCATCATTGGGGTCTCATTTAGGGTCCTCTAATGGTACTGCTATTCTTCCAATTGGATAAAGCCCCTCCCCTTCAATGGCCCTATATAACATGTAAAGCTTATCCTCAAAGTTCTCTGTCACTTGCAGGGTGGCCTGCTTTTCAGTGGTGGTCAGAGTTTGGTTCCAAAGTGACATGACATCCTTCCAGGAGAGTTCAAATGCTTGGGTTAAGTTCTGGAAAGCCTCTATATACCTGTCAGGGCCATCTGAAAACTTGCCAAGATCCTGCTTCATTTACCTTAAGTCCTGTAGAGAAAAGGGGACTTGTCCTTTAATGGGGCCATGTTCATCAGGCATCTGTTGTAGGGGCAGGAGTGAGACAGGCACCTGCTTAAAATGAGGATTTTTAGGCTGGAGAAAGCTTGAGAGAATCTGGATAGGGAGGAGAAGAGGGGCTTGATTACCCTGCTGGAGGTACCACTGGGGTTTGCTTCCCTATTTCCCTGGGATTGTCCCTTACAGCCTCTCCTGAGATGACCACTAGGAGGACTGAATCAATTCTACAACATCAACAAAGGTCCGGGTTATCCTGCAAGGCAAAGAAGGCCTGCACATATAGGACCCTGAACCACTTGCCCTTTCATGTACAGAAAAGATCCAGCAGCAAGATGGTATTGAAATTAATGCCTCTCTCCTGAGGCTATGTTTCTTTTCTGTGCCTCAAGGTGCTTGGCGCTAAGTTGGCAACCAAGGATATGACAAGAACATTTTTTGCCACAAATTTACACACAGATACCAAGGCACACTTTGCTTCATCTATACTTCTCTTAACCTTCCATTTTATACTTTTGGTGACTAACCCAAATGCTCATTCTTCCCAGTAATATCTCTGTGGTTTGCAACAACATTCTTTTTTTTTTTTTTTTAATAAGATGGAGTCTCACTCTGTTGCCCAGGCTGCAGTGCAGTGGCGCAATCTTGGTTCACTGCAAGCTCCACCTCCCGGGTTCACGCCATTCTCCTGCCTCAGCCTCCGGAGTAGCTGGGACTACAGGCACCTGCCACCATGCCTGGCTAATTTTTTGTATTTTTAGTAGAGATGGGGTTTCACCATGTTAGCCAGGATGGTCTCGATCTCCTGACCTTGTGATCCACCTGTCTCGGCCTCCCAAAGTGGTGGGATTACAGGCGTGAGCGACCGTGCCCGGCCTGCAGCAACATTCTTAATATTGTATATAAAGAAGGTGTAGGTACCATGACACCCATGAAAGAAAGAATGATAGGAAAGACTGGAGGTCCTAGAGCTGACAACCTAATGAGCAGCTGGGGACTGGAGTTAGTCCAGAAGACTTTGGATAATACTGAGGTGTAGCCTTTGCCAGATACCCTCAGTTTCCCCAGGACTTCCTTCCAGTCTCATGCACTGCCTAGATCTCCATAAAGGAAAGTGGACTGGAACAAAGCCAACATTTCCAACACCTGAGGGTGATGGGGGATTGACAGTGTCCTCCCCAGCAAGCTTATCCTTCTTATCTTTTTTTTTTTTTTTTTTTTTTTTTTTGCGTGATGGAGTATCGCTCTGTCACCCAGGCTGGAGTGCAGTGGCGCAGTCTCAGCTCACTGCAAGCTCCACCTCCCGTGGTCACACCATTCTTCTGCCTCAGCCTCCCTAGTAGCTAGGACTACAGGTGCCCGCCACCACGCCCAGCTAATTTTTTGTATTTTTAGTAGAGACGGGGTTTCACCATGTTAGCCAGGATGGTCTTGATCTTCTAACCTTGTGATCTGCCCGCCTTGGCCTCCCAAAGTGCTGGGATTACAGGTGTGAGCCACTGCACCCAGCCTCCTCCTTATCTTAAGTCTGGCGGCCACACTACTTGCTTTTAACTGGCTGACAGAGGCCCAGTATTTTTCTTTCATTTTAGCTATTGTGAAGTTTAAGAACTCTGCAAAAAGGACCAAAAGGACAGATTCTCTTTTACTCACCCTTCTGCAGATTCTGGATTAGCCCCCAAGATGTTATGGGATCTTTGGGTTTCCTTTTTCTGGCCAGAAACATCTGTGGCTGGTCGTGTCTTTGCCTGAGTTTTGCTTGGACCCACTGGGTTCATTCCGCCCATTTGGCCTGGCAGGCTGCACTTGGCTCACACTACCAGCCTGGATCCCCCACCTCAAGGGCAAATCAGGCATGGAATGGTGAGGGGTGAGAGTAATCATGGGGTCCAGCCACTGTGCACAGTTAGATACACTGGTTGCTGCCATGGGGTGGGCAGCTCCAGGTGCTGGTATGGGCACTGGCTCTCTGTGAGTCTGTGGCTGGACCAGTTGCATTGCAAGCAGCTTCCCTGGCTGGCACTTGGGAATGCAGTGGCACCCAGAAGCTTGAAGACACCGGGAACCACAGGGCCCCAAAGACACAGTCACAGCCCTGGCTCAGGGAGCTCCTAGGTCTGGGCTCCCTGAAGTGCTGCAGTTCTTTTCTCCTTCTCTTTGCCCACCATGTGGCAAGCAGGGGGCAGGTTTCAGCCCTGTTTGTGTTACAGCTCTTTTAGCCTCACCATTTGGCAGGTACTGAGTTCTTGTCCTGTGACCAGGAAGAATGAAGTATACAGATAAATGGAGGGTGAGCAAGATAAAGAGGAGCTTTATTGAGTGATAAAACTGCTCAGAGGAGATGTGCAGTGGGTAGCTCCTTTCCGCAGTCAGGGTGTCCCAACAAGTGTTGAGCTCCTAGCAGAGAGAAGATGCTAGAATGAGGAGCTCCTCTCTGCAGGCAGTTTGTTTTGTTGTCTCTGCAGCTCTCAGCAGAGAGGAAGCCCTAGAGTGGGTGGCTTATTTCAGCAGGCAGGTCATCCTATTGTCTCCCTGTTGTCTGTCTGTCCTCTCTTCCAGCCTGGCTGAGTCCAGGGGTTTGGGGGGTGGTTATGGTCCTTACAGGGGAGGAAGTGCATGCTGGTTGGTTCAGGGGCGGCCAAGGATGGACCCAAGGAAAAGCACTGCAAGTTCCCCCTCTGGTCCACAGGACTGTCAGCCCAGCCCTCAGGCTTTAGGCCCTCCCCAGCCTGAAGGTGGGGCTTCAGCAGGGACCTGCTCCCTTCTGCCCAGAAGCCTGTCTCCTGCCACCATTCATGGCACCCAGTCTGTTAATGCCAAGGGATGCCTGCAGGCCAGTGCCAGGCTGTCCTCAGCCTTCCCTTTGCCTCCTTCCCATGCTTGTTGGTGCCCAAAGTTGGGAGGGGGCTGAGGCGGCAGGGGGCTGTCATGTCATCACTGCCCCAAGCCTGGGCACACCTCGTCTGGCCAATGCCTATGCTCAGCCCTGATCTCGCTCTGAGATTGGAGCAGTCTCTGATAGTGGGAAGAAGCCAGCTAGTGGGAGCAGGCACCTCTGAGCCTGTTGGGGACAGAGGGCCTTCCCTGGACCCCAAGAGCATGAAGATTCCCAGGGCCTGAGCTATGGGAGGCGGCTACAGCTGCACCTGGGGAGCTCCTGACCCACCAGCTTGGAAGGGACAGGGCTCCCACTTGTCCCCAGCTTCTGCCAGCTCCATGGAGCATGCAGCCCTGGCTTCACCTCCTTGCAGCCTGGGGCAGGGGCTCCAGGTCCTCACTGGGCCCCTCTCTGGCCACTCACTCTGGGCTTCTCCTATTCTGCACTTAAGTTTTCAGCAGTTGCAGGGTGCCATGGTCCCCAGCAGGTGCGCCCAAGGAGCAGTTGGCAATGTGAGTGCTGACCCCAGCTGGGAGTGTCGCCTGAGCTGCCATGGCTGTGCCCTGGCTCCAGGAGGAACCACGTAGCTCACAGGAGGACCATGTCATCCCTTGTGCTGGCAGTGGTGCTGATGCTGGTGATGGAGGCAGGTCCCAATGGTGGTGCAGGCAAGAGGGGCAGCGGTGGGGATGCCAACTCCTCAGGGTCTTTCTGGGGACCGCCACGATGCCCAGCTGTGCTGCTCTTCTGCTGGTGGGTGGCTTGGTCCAGCCCCATCACAGTGGGCCCTAGGATGGCAGGCTCTGCGGGGCTCCCAAGGGTGGGCTCTAGGGACTGTCTGATTTCTCCCCACGCCCTTCCTGCACTGGTGGTGGGTGTGAGCAGTGACATGGGGCCAGGGTCTGGAGCGGAGGAGGCTCCTAGCCTGAAGGTGTGTCCTGCCCAGCCGGGTAATGGTGGAGGTGGCACAGTCAGCTGCCTCAGGGATGCGGAGTGCAGGGCACAGGGTTCCCACTGCTGCCACTGCTGCTCCTGCAGCCACTCCTGCTGTCACCTCCTATGCCTCCCTACTGCAGTCAACATGATAGAAGTGGCCTCTATGGACGGCCTACCACTGCCATCAATGTAAAATATGTGTACTTAATAATGTAGTTTCAAAAGTAATAGTCAAAAAGAATAACTAAAGGGAGAAATAGGAAAAATAGTTCAGAACATTAATATGCTTCTCTCAGTAATTAATAATATAAAGAATAGTTGGAAAATCAGTTAAAATATAGAAGATCCAAACAACACTTTAACCTAATTTTCATTTATATAACATTACACTTAACAACTGCAGAATATGTATCCCTTTTACCTACTAATGGAATGTTCAACAATACAGTCTACATATTAGGCCACAAAATAAATATCAGTACATTTCAAAAGATTGAAATCATGTGGATTATATTCTCTGAGCACAACACAATTCACTTAGAAATAAAAATAATGAATTAGAAAAGTCTCAATTATTTGTTAATTAAGCAATACACTTCTAATGAACATGTGGGTCAAAGAAGAAATCACGGGAAATGTAGAATGTATCAAACTGAATGATGATGAAGAGAAAATATATCAACATTTGTAGAATGCAGCTAAAACAGTGTTTTGAGGGAAATATATAGCTTTAAAAGCTTATATTCAAATAAGAGACATTTAAAATCAATGGTCTGAATTTCTATCCTTAGGATCTAGAAAACAAAAGCAAATTAAACCTGAAGTAGAATAAAGAAAATAAGAAAGAGAAGAGCCTAAATCAATAAAATAGAAAAAAAAACCTCCATAAAACTAGTCAAGTCCATTCAGAATGTTCATAGCATACTCTGCATTCAGGCCTTAAAAACAAATTGACCTAAGTCCAATATATGGTTAAGTTTTATGTACCCAGAATTGTATAAATGACTTATTCATGGAATTTATAAAAGATAACATCCTATTAAAGTTATTATTTTAGTTATAATTTATTTAGTCTCTATAATGTGCAAATATATTCAAACTCATTTGTCCTCCATAGAGATGCTATGAAGTATATATTATTTTCATTAAGGAGAGCCATATCTTAGAGAGCTTAAGTAATATACTCGACGTCACTCAGTAAGTGGTGGAAACAGTATTCAAAATAAGGCCTGATCTGACCTCAAAGCCTGCACTTTTTCCAGATAGCTGCCTTGATGGTTACATATGTTAAATTATTTATTGATCTGTTGGTCTCTCTCTTTTTATTAAAATTCTTTTTGTAGTGTTCTCTCATATGCTGATTCAAGCTTTCTTTGACATTTTATTTCTACTTTATAGTTCAGTTATTTTCCAAGTTTATTATTTTTGTGTAATATGTCTGAAGTTAAATATACTTAATATGGAATACTTAGGAAATATCTGTAGAATTTTATTATTGAGCAGCTAATGTTTACTTTCATATCTCTGTACTTTCCAAATGTCAGAACTTATAATGACTTTTCTGAGTTATTGCCAATAAGATGATATTTACTAAGATTTTTAAGTCCTTATGAAGAGCATTGTTTTAAAACAATATAAGATTAGTGAAATAAAAAATGACTCAGTATTTTACTAAAAAAATTTTTGAGTATTTTTATTTTAGTAATGTTAATTATATGACTAAAATTGCTGATACCTAGCCTTACTTTCTTATATTTCTACACTGAAAGAAGATACAGTCTAGTCTTCCAGATTTGCATTGCAACTCACTTCCACTAACTTCCACTAAAATATGGTGTCAGCCTTTATTAATGCTTCCAAAATATTTGAATTTTTTGGAATATACGTACATATATACTTTCAAATATTTTGGATGCATTAATAAAATACAATTATTTTGTTAATTTTATTATATTAACAAATATTTGGAAGCATTAATAAATATATATATATATTTGCTGTGACAAATGTTTTGTTTTCATTATCTCCTTTAATCATTATCATAGTTTGGTAAAATAAATGAAATAATCCCTATTTTATAATATGAGGAAACAGGACCAGTTTCCACAGACAGAAAGTCAAGGATCAGTATTCATCTGAGATTCTGCTGGCTCAAATCTTGTCCTCTTGGCTTCTGTGATCCACATTATTGAATATTGATATACTATACATAAAGAATGATTGACAGTTAACTTTAAGCCATTTTGAGGCATCATTGTGTTTCTTGGAAATATTCTCAGAAATGAAAATAAGCTTGAAAAATACAGCAGTTTTTTTTTCATTCTGATGATAAGTGTTTATGATACCTTATTATTGTTAATATGTATTGAAATGTCGTTTGAGTGCAAAACACCAACAGTGTTTCTCAATAATTAAACAGCTATCCAATAATTGAATTAGTAGATAATTTGGCACTTACTGAGTTTACTGACTGAAGGACAAGGCAGCTCCATATAGAAATTAAATAGTTTGCTGAAGGGTTTCACAACGAAAAGGACTAGAAGCTTAAAATCTAGAAGTATAACTTTGCTTTTGTTGCATTTTAAATTAGCTAAAATATTCATGCCATTTTATTTTCATATTTGCAACAACTGCACTTTCTGAGGGTAAATAAAATGAGTAGGTTTTTTATTTTTAATAAAAGTAAGTAGCTGGTTACACATTAATGTGTGAATGCTTTTGTCAAATGGCTAATAATGGTGTGTTTATTAGGTAATTAAAATACTTTAGAATATTCCTCTTTCTTCATAATAAACTAATGTGTAGTTAATCATGAAGTTATAAATAATTGGATAGAATTTTTGAAATTCTTTTTAAATAATAAAACACAATACAGAAAACTATATAAAACTGATGTATAGCTTAGTGAAGTATGTATTTAAAAGCAAACATCTCAGTAATTGCCATCTGCACATTAAGAAGTCAATTATTATTCACATATCCCATAAGCCCTCCATGTGTCTCATTCCATTTACATCTGCCTCCTTCCCACCCCAATTAACCATTATCTTGACTTTTATAGTAGTTATTCCCTTGCATTTATTTATAGCTTAATCAGTATGGCTACATCCTAGAGGCTCTTCTTTACTGTTGCCCACTTTTTAAAAAACTCAATATATTTTTAAAATGTCTTTTAATCAAAAGATTATTCCTCCAATCACTTTCTTTTCTATTCAATGTATTTTCTTTTTCTTTTTCTTTTCTTTTCTTTTTTTTTTTTTGAGACGGAGTCTGTCTGGCTCTGTCATTCAGGCTGGAGTGCAGTGGTGTGATCTTGGCTCACTGCAACCTCCGCCTCCCAGGTTCAAGTTATTCTCCTGCCTCAGCCTCCTGAGTAGCTGGGATTATAGGCGTCCACCACAATGCCCAGCTAATTTTTGTATTTTTAATAGAGATGGGGTTTCATCATGTTGGCCAGGCTGGTCTCGAACTCCTGACCTCAGGTTATCCTCCTGCCTCGGCCTCCCAAAGTGCTGGGATTATAGGCATGAGCCACCATGCCCGGCCTCAATTTATTTAAAAAAATCCGAGGGTATTTGAGCCGTAGAGTTCTACACACCCTGTATTTTGCTGATTGTATACTTGTGGTACAGTTCAATTTGTTTCTCTGTCCACTTTGTTTCTCTGTCCTGTGTATTTCCAAATGGTAGTTGGCTTCTCAGATTTGATCAGACTCAAATTGGATCCCCGTAACAAGATTACATATTCATTCATTCATTTATTCATTCCAGGAGACACATAATGTTTGGTTGTCTCTCTTTTGTGATTTAGTAGTTATTTGATGCTCAGTGCCTAGATCCAATAACTTATTGTTGTTGCAAAATGGCAATAGTCCTATTTTACCATTCCTTTTAAATTTAATATTTGGAATGCCTGTATAAGAAGCTGTTTTGGCAGGGAGTGGGGGCTCACACCTGTAATCCCAGCACTTTGGGAGGCTGAGGTGGATGGATCACGAGGTCAGTAGTTCAAGACCAGCCTGGCCAACATGGTTAAACCCTGTCTCTACTAAAAATACAGAAATTAGCCAGGCGTGGTGGCACACGCCTGTAATCCCAGCTACTCAGGAGGCTGAGGCAGGAGAATCACTTGAGCCCAGGGGGCAGAAGTTGCAGTGAGCTCGAGAGCCGCACCACTGCACTCCAGCCTGGCGACAGAGCGAGACTCCGTCTCAAAAAAAAAAAAAAAAAAAAAAAAAAAGGGAGCTGTTTCTCTGCATCTACTAGTTGATTACTCAGTGGTACAGTTCATAAAGGAAAGTCTGAATAAATGTTTCCTTTCCCTTTATCTACCAGTTTTTAAGGTACTGACTTTTAAGATAATGAATTAGTTATCTATCATCCTCTGAAATTGTTCAATTAATTTTTATAAAGTGTCATGATTAATTTAAACATATTTTATCAGTTTTAGTTCATTGTAATTCTTACCTTATTTATTTCACCTTAAGCTGAAACTTTGGACCTGAGTAGTTTCTTCAAGTTGGCTGTTGAGTTCTTTGAACATGTTTTTAATAGTTCCCTTGCTATCCTGCATGACAAGATGTTTTAGACTTATCTTGCACATTTCCTGCCCTAGACCTAGAAAAATTGTAGCTCAGCATCACATTCTGGACACTAAGAATGTTCATTACTACTGGATTGGTTATTGTTTCTAGGCCTTTACAGTGAACAGGGCTACCTTTCTATCTAAAGATAACATAAATGAGAGTGTTAATATCAATACTTTCAGTTCCAATTTAGGACTTTAGGGTTTCTACTTAAAGTCTTCTACATTACATCTGTAATTTATTTCTTACATGCTGAAAACAGTGGTTTTTCAGGACACAAAGAAAGGTGGAATTATAATATCCCTAAATTACCCATTTGCTTTATTCCAAATTATGCATTAAAAGTCTCAGGATAACAATATCAACACAACTACTACCAATTTTATTTTTTCATTTGTTCTCCCCATATTCCCCCCTCCTTTAAAAAATAGTTGTGCTATATCTACACTGTCAGATTATATAATGAAACTTATTATAGTTCCTTCATCTTAATCCCCATTTAGTATTAGTTCTACAACTAACCATGAGAATTTATCTTGAAAGCACTCTACTCATTTTTTTAAATTGAATTTCAGTTTGTAATAGATTCCCCTTGAAAAGTTTGTGGGAGCAATATTCCCTGAGTCTTTGCATGTCAAAAGCATTTTGTTTATGCTTTTTGTAATTGAAATCCTTTTTTTTAATATAAAATCTTTGGCATATATACTCTTTCTTTGTTTATCTTGAATATGTTACTGAATTTTCTTAAGGCATAAAGCACTGAATTTGAAAAGTCTAAGGATTATCTAATTTTCTTTCCTTTATAAGTCACTTTCTTTTTTGTCTGGATTCCCAACAGACATTTTCTTTTCTTTTTTTTTTTTTTATTTCAATAATTTTACTGGAATACATTTTGATGTTGATTGTTCTTGATTTGTCAGTTACATGGTCCACTTTTTCAATATTTAGTTTTAAATCACTTATATTTTTATTTCAGAAATGTTTTAGTTATATTTTTAGTATTTGTTCTGTTTCATTGCTTCAGTTTTTCTCTTCAGAGATTTTTGTTATTCACATGTTAAGTATTTTTGTCTTCAATATTTGTCACTTTTACTCATCCTTTATCTTCTTTAATTCTTTTATTTATTTTTTTCCTGCCTTTTTACGTTTTACTGATCTTAAGGCGTTTTGTGCTACATTTACTTATTTTTTTCTTCCCTCCAGTTTAATCTTCATTCCTGAAACTGTTGTTCTCCGATGTCCAATTTCGTCTTGAGGTTTATCAGCTGGTGGTGTTTTCTAATTCTAATTTCTGTTGCTTTTTCAAGTCTTGTATTCTTTACTTAGTATCTTTTAGCTTGTTATGAAATAATAGGTTAGAGTTTTGATTTGTTTTCTGAACATTTCTTTCTGGCATGCTTTTGTTGTCTCTAGTATGTTATTTTGCTCTTTACTATCTTTTTTCTTTAATAAGTTTTTATGGGATTTGACCTTAATCCTTTTTTTTTTGCTCATATTTACACAAAATTGATTTCCATGAATTTTTAGAAGAAGGAACTTTTATTTCAGGATGGCTTTTATAATGTCACCAAACTCCTTCTCTTGTTTTCATGCTTTTAAAATATGGTTGTTTGCTTTCTGTCTTGGCTCTCTTTCTCTTCTTTACTTTTATCTATATTTTCTTTTTCCTTTGTTCCTCTTGACTTTGTCCTTCCCATTGGTAAATCCACTGCCAGCTGTTTCTCCTCAGTGTAGTGTCCTGTTTTGGAAAAGAGCCCTGGCTGGTCACTGTGAGAGTTTGGAGGTGCTCAGGCTGCTTGAGACATTGTGGAGCTGACCTTTGGCTCTTACATGCCTCTGTTATTGGTTTGGACATAATCGCTCAGCTGCTGTTATCTGTTGGCCACTGTGCCTTCCAGCAAACACCCATTGGACATGGATGTTCTCCTGTTCTCAGGTCATTCCCTGGCCCTTTTGTTTCACTCTGTTTTCTCCTCATAGTCACTGATATGTAGGTTTTGTGGCTGTTAGTGGTTTGTTACTACTTACTCGTATTTTGGAGTTTGGGATACTTTGTTAGCAATTGTAAATTCGCTTATGTGTTTTGGGTTTTGCTACCTCGTTGATCTATCTAATTTGACTGCTTGATCTATCAACAAGATAGCAAAATGATATATTTCAGAAATTATTTCAGGGATTATTCCGAGAGATAAAAACTATGCTGCCACCACCACCAACAGCTTTAGGTTAAAATATTTTAATTTTCGTGAGGCTTGAAATTATTTGCTATTTTTCCGGTGCATGTGGTAAAAGCTTTCCTTTATAGATTTTTCAGTTTTCAAGAGCTGCTGGGCACTGACTTCTGTGGACTAGCCTACTCGGGGCTGTAATGGAAAATTGGGAAGCGAGTTCATGGCATTTCCATGTGGGCATTTCTGCTTCTCTGGGTTGCCATCTGGAATTGGATGTGTGGATCATGCTTATGTGCATAGAAGGAAACACTCTACTTCTGAATAGTCTAAAAACTTTGAGGACCACACTGAGTCTTTGTGCTTTCTTCTTTTATATTGCCTATGATAGCATGTTCCATTCTTATTTTGTGGTTCAATCAGAAATGAAAATGCCTTCTGTATTTTTAATTTGTTCAGATGTAAGTGTACAGTGTCTATAATGATCTCTTGGATTTGTAAAACACTTTAGGATTTGAAAACTACTTTTTCATCCATGCTTCCAGGGAACCTCATAAACTAGTTGTGAAATTGACTCCAGTGCTATTCATATTTCCATTATTTTATAGCTAAGAAACTAACCAATAGAGAGACTAAGTCACTTGTCCAGTGTCACACATCTAACAAGTAGGAGAAATACAACTAGAACTAGTGTTTTCTGATTCTCAAACCAGCAATTTATTCACTTGGAATTTTTGGGTCTCTTTTATTATGACAGAAACATGCTTGCAATGTGACATCTGATTGCATTCATCATAAAAACCATTTTATCCAGGTATTCCATATGTTCAGTAAACACCAAAACCATGTAACAGCAAAGGAGTTAAATGTGCCAAGATAATTTCACATCTCATTACCTGATGTTTTTTCTACTTAAGAGCCACCCATTAAACATTTTTTGAAACTCTTAGTATTCAGCTTAACTCTGGAAAGTTATTTATAGAGAAGTACTCTGCAAACAACAACAAAAATGTAATAATCTAAACCCTTGTATTTCCTTACTTCAGTGGCTAAGGCAGAAGTGCTTGCACTGAGCTTGTTTTTTCGGGCATACCTTAACTTATGCAGGGCTAATGGGTCCCCCTTGGGTTTCTGTTCTTGGTGTATTTGGCTAAGAGGAGGCTCTATCCTGGGTAAATGATGTTGATTGCTATGCTTGAAAACTTTATTTGATGTGTCTGTGATTTTATAATGAAGAGATCATTTTATAACTAGGCTTCTGCCTTATAGGGATATTTCTTTACTTCACAGTATGGTTTTATTGTCACATTCTACTAGTGCAGGGATTCAGAGTGTCAGAGCTTATCATACCTCTTAGAAATCGAGTCAAACGTTCTCTCCCTGCTCACTGCATAGGTGAGGAGATAGAGCTCTAGAGGCTGTGGCTTTCTCACATACCTTATTATTTTCTGTACTAAAGGCTTCTCACACTTCTCCTTTCCTTATGTACACCCAGCCTTAAGAGATACTAGGCCCTAAGTGTCCTAACCTCGCTAATCTTCATATTTTTCCAGTTTCATTTTTACCACTATTGGCTCTCCAATGTCTAGGCTTTATTCAGGCTAAAATAATTTCAAACCCAAGAAAGTGCCATGTTCTCTCGCCTTAGGACCTTGGCATGTTCTGTTTCTTCAGTCTCAAAAAACATCCTTCATCACTTTTACCTGACTTCAATATCAACTTTCATTATCAGTTGACTGTACTTCCCCCTAGGAAGCTTTACTTGAACATCACAAGTTTATTTTAGGTGCCTCTTCCAGTTGCTACCGTTGATCCCAAACGTCTCACATCACACACATCATACCACCTATCATGTGACATTGTAATGAATTCTGTTACTTGTCAGTATCCTCCAGTAGACTGAAAGCTCCGAGAAAACAAGAACCATGTCTGTCTAATTAACTGTTAAGTACTGGGTGTCTACCTAACACAATGTGTACAGTAAAGAGTAAATAATTACTAAATGAATGATTGACTTTGTTCATACTTTTATTGCCTTATACCTGTATGTACACACACACACACACACACATACACACACACACTGCAAGTCTCTAACCTTAAGTATTTTTTCATGACTCCTTATTTTTATACATATTATCTTCAATTTCTGCATCAAATAAAATTTCTTCTTTTCCTTTTTCAAGGTCCTGCACTAATTGAGGCCCTCCCTACTCCACCGTTCTGATTCCTTATAAACATTATTGCTTGCCATTTATTGGATTATTGTAACTGTGTAATTATTTCATTATAGGAATATTAATGTTCAGATACAGAAGGAGTTTGGTAATTAAATTTGGCAGACCAATCTAGCTTATTCTGGAAATGCTATGTTTACCCTACATTTCCTCTCAAATTAATTTAATTCCCAGGTTTTTAGTTTTATTCATTAGCACAATGAAGACCTGATGGGGATTTCTACTAATATGATACCTTCCCCTGCCTTTTTAGGGCATACTGTAAATTAGCAACTTGTAAATTTAATGTAGAACTCAAGGTTCTACAATGTCTGTCCTCCATGCTTCTGATCTTGGAAGCTTGAAAGCACTTAGCCTAAGCCCTTGTGAAAGACAATAGATCAGTGGTATTATCTGAAATTTTGCTCATACTTCTTTGTTCAGATAACTTTGGTTATCAATGAACAAAAGGAAAACTGTTTTGAAGACATTGAATTTTACTGCACATATTCCAACATGCTGCGCAGAAATGTGGAGGGTTTAACAAAGGAAAAACAGAGATGGATGCTTTTCTGAGGAGAATTTGCTATTGATTTTCTTGATCCTCTGTAGCATAATGTTACAGTTCATGTTAGCCACCAGAATTCTATTTTGTTAGCTCTTTTACCTCTTTATTAAAATAAAGTTTAAGCTCAAATACTTTCATAAGGCATTCTTCTTTATATTAGTAGGATTGGATTTAACTAAAGGCTGTTTTAAGAAACAATGTTTCCTTTTATATTAATTGTAGTTTTTGGAACAGACAATCAATTATGCTGTTTTAACATACTAACTACTCATAGAATATGCTTTGTGTTTTTATACAGAGCTTTGTTTAACATCCTGACTTATTTACACCAAAATATTGGGGTTTCTTTTAAAATATTTTATTATCGAATGTAATTAAATATGTATATGAGTAGAGCAGATTAAATCATTTTTAATGATTAATTGCTGGTTTTGTTGTTACTTTATAAATCTAACAAGGATCATTTAAAAGTTTGTGTAAATGTTATCTTTTTTATTTGTATTTTGTGATGTTTATAGAAATATAAAACCAGCTTTGTTTCTTTGTGACTTCTCAGTAAAAATCCAGTTTGTATTAGAGCAGTGATTATTCTGGCATTTTTCTCTGCAGTTTTTGCCAATTGTTGATTAATAATTAGTTTTACTAGTTATGAAAGACTCTATATTATTTAAATGTGACCAGTATTTTTTTTCAGAATCAAGCTGAAGTATTGTTATTTTGAGTGTACAGAAACAGGTGCTATTAATTTGCAAGTATACTAATAGTTTTACTAATAGTATCCTCCTACATTCAAGTGTATTTAAAAATTTTAAACATGTAATGCTTTATGCATTGTTTGTTATAACATTTTCTGCATTGTTCTGTGTTGGTCCTCCATTCCACAGTAAGCTACTTGGGAGGAGAAACCCCATCTCATTCTTTTTTGTATCACCAAAACTTACTGCATGTTCTTGTACACATTAAATATTCAATAAATCTTTGACAAATTAATGATATTAATTTTGGTGAATTATATTTGTTGTGGAGTATTTGTATGGAAGAACAAAGCTAAGCAAATTGGTTATCTAATTCCTCCTGGGAACTTTGTCTACTGTGCTGTACTGGACACTCTATCTGCTATTTACCTTACTCTCTGCCCTGGAAAGGTGAACTGAATGAACACATCAACAAGACTCCTAGCTCACTGGCTTTTGGTTGGGTTTGGCCCATGGAGAGTTGTGGCAGGAGATCAGAGTGAGGGCAGAAAGTGAGGTTGGGGTGTGTATTCCCTTGGCTTCTCCCTAGAGATTGCCTATTGCTCACTGTGTCATGTACCTGAAAGTTCCTCTTTCTCTCCAAACATGCCGTTCTACATGGCTCTCCAAACTGGTCCTGGAAACCTCTCCCTCCTCTGGTTGTCCCTTTGGACCTTGGGGTGGTAACACCTTAGCTGCTGGTAACCCTGTGTTCTTCCTTTATTCCCTTAGTGAATAGTCCTTTCATAAATAAACTCTTCTCGAAGTGTACTAATTTGACTGTGCCATCTGTTGTCATTACAACCTCAACTGATAAATGAATCTTATTGTAATTCTGTTTTAAAGTCTTATTCTTCTATTAAATGCTCTATTAGTAGAACTTAATTTCTACAAAAGCAATCACAATCTACAAATTTGATGTAACTGAAGTGTTTTTGGTGGCATAAAACAAGCATATCAATCTTTTGAAGAAAATTATGTCTTTAATCCAGGTACTTAATTCCACCACAAAGTGGATTAAAACCACTTAAAAATTAAAACATTCATTACTTGAATAAAAAAACTGAATATACACTGTGTGCTAGGAGCTATAGATACAAGAATGAAGAAAATTCATAATCAAACACAAAATACTCTTAGTGTGAGAGACTAGTATATCAATGAACAAAAACTATATAAAGATCTATATTATCTTCAAGGTACATATTTAAAATATTATCATAATACAAATGATTTTTCCTAGGGAACTATTGTGGATCATTTCTCAGATTTAAAATTTTCAGTAAAAAACTTACTATATGCTAGGTTAAATAAATGTGAATATATTCCTAATATATGCTAGGTAGTATTCTAAGTATTCTACAAATACTTATTTAATTCTCCTTCTTAACTCCTTTTAATTTTTTCCATCTTATGAAGTTAATAATGCTAATTTCCCATTTTATATATGAGGAAATGGAGGCACAAGGAAGCTAAGAAACTTGTCCAAACTAATACAGCTACTAATTAATATAGCTGAGATTCAAGTCCAGGCAATAATGTTCTAGAGACCATGTTCTTGGTCACTGTGCTGTGCTAATGCTTTCATAGAGTCACACCTGTAGGATGCCACACTGCTTCCTACACTCCTTATTCATCCTTCCCCCTGTAAGAATAAATCCATAACTGATTGGTGAGTTTAATAGAAGAATCCAAGTTTGCATGGGTCTCTGTATTAGTTCGTTCTCATACTGCTATAAAGAAATACCTGAGACTGGGCAATTTAGAAAGGAAAGGAGTTTAATTTACTCACAGTTCTGCATGGCTGGGGAAGCCTCAGGAAACTTACAATTATGACAGAAGGGAAAGCAAACGCATCCTTCTTCACAAGGCAGCAGGAGAGAGAAGAGCGAGGAGCGAAAGGGGAAAAGCTCCTTATAAAACCATCAGATCTCATCAAAATTCACTCACTATCACAAGAACAGCAAGGGGGAAACTGCCCCTATGATTCAATTACCTCCACCTGGTCTCTCCCTTGACATGTGGGGATTATGGCGATTACAATGCAAGATGAGATTTTGGGTGGGAAACAGCCAAACTGTATCAGTCACATCTCTCTTTCCTTTGGTTATCTGCCTACCAAAAGGAAGGGTGAAATTTCATTTCTCTCTCTGCTGTGAAAGATGGTTAGTAGTAGGTAGGGGAGGGTGTAGTCTGAGATTATCTTCCTATACACTGGTAGTGTAACGAATTCAGGGGAAGTAAGCCTGCTGCTGTTGTTGACTTAAGCCATGTGTCTACAATCAATGTTATCAGGAATAAATAAATTTCTCCATCTGCCTGGTTATTGTATCTATCTCTGAAAGGGTTTTCCAATTCAGACAGAGAAGAGAGGGTGGCTATATATTTACCTTCTGAAACCCCAACAGCCAACCAGTGAGGAAGAGAGGAAGAGCATTCCAGGCAGAATAGAATGCTCTTATTCCAGAATGGCTTAGCTTATTTGAATGTTATACCAAGTTGACATGTTCATTCCTTTGTAGCTCACTACTGGGTGAAGATCAGACTGAGATGAAACTTGAAGTTTTTAACCTCACCCTTATATTTTGTAACACATATTTTATAAGTGTAACCTGTAGGGTGTCACTGGTAAGAGTCATTTTTTAGAAGAGGATAAGATTAGAGAAAGAATGTAAGAAAAATAAATGGAAAATAGTGCAAAATACAGCAGAGGGGTTGAATGAAAAAATGACTGTTCATTGGTATTGGCAGTAGGGAGGCCTTTGGTGATATTCTTGAGAACAGCTTCAGGAATAAAACCCCAATTTTATATTATATGATTATAATAGTTTGAATAATAAATTATATAATATAATAATAATCTAATAATTATAATAGTTTGTAATAATTATAATACTTTGAACAATAAGTGAGAGGTGAGAGAAAAGGCAGATGGAGGGTAGACTTCTTTGAGGAAGCTTAGATGGGAGGGAGAGAAGAGGAAATTTTAAGTAGCTAAGGGGAACAAAAATAACTTGGTATTTGTCGTTTGTTTTGCCTTTTTAAAAAAAAATTAAATAAATGTGAATATATTCCTAAGCAATAGAGAAAGCCAGAAGCAATGTTGAAAAGACTAGAACAAGAGAAGAGAAGAACTAAATTCTGGATCAACAGAAGGAGGCTGAGTCTTGTACTGGGACAGAACCCTCTCCCTGTGTTCTGGAGGAAAGAGATGCAGGTGGTGTGGATGCACACCTGCATCCCTTACCCGGTAATTATTAACTTGTCAGACTCTTCTCCAGTGCAGCACACAAGCTGAACACACTATACATACTTTTAAGTGTTGAGATGGAACTTGAATCCTTGCTTGAAGAATATGTAATAAGTATTATTCCTCACAACTTAAACCCATGTCATGTTGTAAATCTCCACTTGCTCTCCCTCCAGGATTTGAAAAGAAATGTCTTTGTGTTTTCTGGATGCTTTTTTCTTTTTTAGAAAAAAAATTCAAAGTTTTTGAGGGTACAGGTGATTTTTAGTTACATATATGAGTTCTATAGTGGTGAATTCTGAGATTTGAGTGCAGCCGTCAGCTGAGCAGTATACAGTGTAGCCAATATGTAATGTTTTGTTTCTTTCTGAATATGATGGATTTGGATAGTGGCTCTTAAAGTGGTCACAGTGAGGAAGGCAAGTAGGGGGTGAGGTCTCATCAGTACATGTCATTTGAAATTGCTTTCCATGACTTCCGTAGTGAAGAGCTATTGACTTGGAACCTTCCACAACTAAGAATTTCTTTTCCTCTCCATGATAGGCCTAATTTTGATCTATTCTCAATCCAAGACAATTTAGACACTATCCATGGTGACTATAGTCACCCTGTTGTACCATCAAATAGTAGGTCTTATTCATTCTTTCTAACTATTTTTGTACCCATTAGCCATATTCCCCACCCAACTCCCTACTACCCTTCTCAGCCTCTGGTAACCATTCTTCTACTCTTTGTGTCCATGAGTTCAATTGTTTTGATTTTATATCCTACAAGTAAGTGAAAACATGAAATGTTTATCTTTCTCTATCTGGCTTATTTCACTTAACATAATGATTTCCAGTTCCATGTGTGTTGTTGCAAATGACAGTATCTTGTTCTTTTTTATGGCTGAATAGTAGTCCATTGTGTATATGTACCCCATTTTTTCCCATTCATCTGTTGATTAACATTTAGATTGCTTCCAAATCTTAGCTATTATAAACAGTGTTCCAACAAACATTGGAGTGCAGGCATCTCTTCAATATAGTGATTTGCTTTCTTTTGTGTATATGCCAAGCAGTGGGATTGTTGGATCATATAGTAGCTCTATTTTTAGTTTTTTGAGGAACCTCCAAACTGTTCTCTATAGTGGTTTTACTAATTTAGATTACCATCAACAGTACACAATGATTCCCTTTCCTTCACATCCTCTCCAACATTTGTTATTGCCTGTCTTTCAAATACAAGCCATTTTAACTGTGGTGAGATATCTCATTATAGTTTTGATTTGCATTTCTCTGATGATCAATAATGTTGAGCATCTTTTCATATGCCTGCTTACCATTTGTGTATCTTCTTTTGAGAAATGTCTATTCAAATCTTTTGCCCATTTAAAAATTGGATCATTAAATGTTTTTCCTGTAGAGTTGTTTGAGCTTCTTATCTATTCTGGCTATTAATCCCCTGTCAGATGGATAATTTGCAAATATTTTGTCCCATTCTTTGGGTTTTCTCTTCACTTTGTTGATTGTTTCCTTAGCTGTGCAGAAGCTTTTTAACTTGACATGATCTTATTGGTCCATGTTTGCTTTGGTTTCCTGTGCTTGTGGGGTATTAGGGCCACATTTTGGAACCTCTGGAAGAGTTGATGGGACTATGGTGTCATCATGATGCTCTCTAAATCTGGTTTCATGTAACATGAGATCACTATCTTCTTTCTCACAGTTGTAGCATAGGTAACAGGTATATTTTTATTTTGTCATAGAAACATAGAAAGCTAGTTGCTAGACTCTCCCTAAAATCTCCCAATCAAGAGATTCTTTAGGGACTTCATTTTCTTTTACTTCAGCATATTTTATCTTCTAGGACAGGGACACATGGTTGTATAGCCTAAGGACAAAGGAAAAGAGTTTCAGACTATTCATTATATCTGCTTCCCGGAAGGGTTACCCACTGATATTGAAGGGCCCTAAAGAGCTTTTTTTTTATTATTTACTTAAATCACCTGGTACTTAGATGTGTTTATTGGTCTTTTCTGAACAGTCCTCAGTGCTCCACTTTAGCAAGCCATCTCTGGGTCATAGCCTTTCAGCTTGCTTTTGTGTATGTTATACACATGCACATATAATGGAAACGTACTGTCTATGTGTGCTCGTATGACACCAGGAGGAAGGCCTCTGTGTCTTGCTGGTATTCTTTCCCAAACAGTTACCACATTGTCCTTTGTCTTTACTGTAATGCCTCATTTCTATTTAAGAAACAAATGAATATACTGTTGTCACAGGATCCTTGGGGTGTTGCTTCTCTAGCCAGAAACCTCTGTGGTTGATGGTACCTTCTGCTTGAATATTGCTCATGCCCTCTGAGCTTGTTCTGCCCACTCAGCCTGGCAGGCTGTGCTCAGCTTGCACTACTGGCCTGGATCCCACACTTGCCATTGGTGAGCCAGGCATGAAGCAGTGAGGGGTGTGTGGGTGAGTGAGTGTGGGGTCCAGCCACTGTGCAGAGCCAGCCATGCCAGCTGCTGTGACAGGGCAGGCAGCTCGAGGTGCTGGGCACAGGTGTCAGCTCTTTGCGAGGCGCAACTGGACCAAATGTACCACATGTGGCTTCCGCTGCAGGCACCTGTGTCTGGACAAGGGAAATGCAGTGGCACCCAGAAGCTTGGAGACACCAGAAACTGCAGAGCTGCAGAGGGTGCCACAGCCCTGGCATGGGGAGCCCCTAGGTCTGGGGTCCCCATAGGGCTGCAGCTCTTCCCTCCTTCTTGTTGCCTACAGCATGGTGAGTGGGGGGATGCATTTCAGCCCTGTTTTTGTTACAGCTCTTTTAGTCCTGCCATTTGGTGGGTCCTGAGTTCTTGTCCCACATCAGGAAGAAGGAGGCATGTGGACAACTGGAGGGTGAACAAGGTGGCAGGAGCTTCATTGAGCTACAGAACAGCTCTCAGGAGACTCATAGTGGGTAGCTCCTTTCCACAGGCAGCTTGTCCTGATGAGTGTCCAGCTCTTAGTGGAGAGGAGACCCTCAGTGTTTAGCTCCTTTCTGCAGGCAGGTAATCTGGATGAGTCCAGGAGACCCAAAGTAGATCGTTACCTCCTGCAGTTGGTAGTCTGGAGTCTGTTGGAGTCTGTTAGAGTCTGGCTGAGTCTAGGGTTTTTATGGGCTCAGAGGGAAGACGTGCCTGCTGATTGGTCCACTTGTGGCCATGAGCTGGCTGGAAAAAGCACTATAAATTCTAACTCCTGGCAACTGACTCCAGGCTTGGAGCCTGAACCCCAGACTTCAGACTGTCCCTGGCTTGAAGGTGGGGTTTTACCAGGGACCCATCCCTTTCTCCTCAGGAACCTATCATCTGCCTCCCACCATTAACATGTCATCCAGGGCATGCAGGCTGTTAATGCCAAGGGGTACCTGCAGGCCTGTGCTGAGCCTCCCTCAGCCCTGCTGGCTTCCCTCTCAGTTGTCAGCACCCAAAGTTAGAAGAGGGGGTGAGGCAGCAGGGGGCTGTTGTATTAGTGCCACTGAAGCGCATGCATACCTGGCGGGTTACAGTAGTGCCTGGGCTCAGCCACATCTTTGCTCTGCACTGGAGTGGGCACTGGGAACAGGGAGTGGGAGCAGGCACTTCTGTGCCTATGGGGACAGGGTCTTCCTAGTCCCTGGAGAGTACAGGGATCCCGGGGTCCAGAGCTGCAGCTGGGCAGCTGTAGTTGTACCTGGGAGCATGAGGCTACCACCCCACCAGCTTGGTAGGGGTCAGGGTTCCCACCTATTCCTGGCCCCAGCTAGCTCCATGGAGTGCGCAGCCCCAGCCACGTGTCCCCCGCTGCAGCTGACATCCCACAGTGGCCTCTCCAGATGTGCTGCTGCTCCCATCACTGTTGACTTTTAACACTAGGTTTATTAATCTGAAAACCAGTAGGCCTTATTTCGAGGCTTTCTTGCCTCTGACTACCTTCATTCTCTCTAACCTCCATCCAAGTTGCCAGTAACCGAAAGGCAAATATATGGCAAGTAGATAAATTGTAAGTGATTAATTTTGTATGACATCTTTATTTTAGTCATGTCATTACCTGATGGCTATTACATGTAGGCTTCACACTCTTAAAAATGGCAGCATCTTGGTTTCTTTTATAATCTTTTATAAAAGTATCAGACTACAAGAGGTCTCAAGATTTTTATTCTTATTTCTACCACTCTTCAATGTATAATACTGTCACATTTGAGCCATTAAGAATTTCTTGAAAAAACTTTGGATATATAAGGGCCAGGTTTTAGTTAAACCTCAATTTACTTCTGTCAGTTTAAATAGAGAGAAAATAATATCTCTAGAATTCAAAATTATGCTAGTAATATGTTATTTCCTTGGATTTTGCAAATGAGTGCTTATTTTGTCCCACATATTTTACTCAGGATTGCAAAATGAAAATATTCAAATATCAAATAACATATTACTGGTAAGTTATTATTTTAGAAAGTAGTACTTAAGTTTTTACATCGGATCTCTTTTTTATCTTTAAAAAAATTTTTTTAGCAAGAACAACAAACCAGGTAAATCCATGCTTTATTACTTATACACATAGACATACTCATTTATGCATGAGCCTAGATATGGAATTTATATGATTCTAGACATGGAATTATATCTAGATTTTCCTAGAGGAACCATGAATGTCTCCCCCAAAGTTCACATGTTGGAAACTTAATCCTTAATGTTACAGTGTTGAGAGGTGGGACTTTAAAAGGTAATTGGGTCATGAGGGCAGAGTGTACTAATGCTGTCATTGCAGGAGAGGGTTAGTGATTACAGGTGTGGGTTCCTAATAAAAGGATGAGTCTAGACCCCCTCCCCCCTCTCTCTCATGAATTTTCTTTTGCCCTTCTACCTTCCACCTTCTAGCATGGGATGGTGTAGCGAGAAGGCCCTCTCAAGATATAGACCCTTTGACCTGGGTCTTCTCAGCATCTAGAACTGTAAGAAACAAAATCTTGTTCTATATAAATTATCCAGTGTGTGATATTCTGTTATTACAATACAAAATGACTAAGACAAAGCCATACAAAATGACTAAGACAAAGCCTTACAAAAAAGTTAAATTTTTCTGGGTTTTGGTTGTATTTCTGCTGTCAGTCACAGATTTATTCTCCAGAGAATAAATATGTTTTCCCCTCAACCTGCAGGTGTCCCTTTCTCTTATGTAAACCTTAAAATGAAAGCTTCAGATGGTACTTTTAAGAACATTCTTAGTGTTTTAAAAAGATCAATGCTGTACAGATTTAAGATGCAGTTGACACTTTGGCTCCATCAGAGAACCGACAGCAGAAAGGTACCAATTTTACTTGTTCAGTCAGAGACACTGCAAAATGAAAAATTGCCTTCCCAGTTCTACTGTGAATTTGTGGATATAAAATGGCCTTCAAAGGAGGGAAGCTACTTGTCTTCATTTAACAACTGATGTCTCAGGATTATATGAATTTGTTATTCTGCTTGAAATAAATTTTCAAAGTATCTCTGTGGTTAGAAATCAGTTACAGAAATTCTGCTTGATTATTCTTTCTCTTTAGTTAGGAGAAACACTAAATGAACTCTAATAGCTGCATAGCAAGAGCCAATAAATAATATGACTATAATTCACATTTTCTTTACTCAACCTTTATTTTACCTCAATAGCAACCTGCTTAACATTCAACCTACTCCTTAACCTATTTGTATCTTTTATTTTGCTAAGAATACAGATTTTTGTTGATTATGAGGCCACTCTTTGCTTCTTTAACAATTTCTGAATCTGGTTGCCGGGCCATGTTGCCTGAATCTCAAAAGCATTTGAAGGGCTAAGAAATCTATAATATGGAAAGCACCATTTTCTTGCTTGCTCCCAAAATAATTAACTTGCATGGTTTAAACACTGTATTTTACTCTTATTTATTACAAGGAATAAACATGATGAAATATATTTCATCATTATTCCATTAACATTACAACAATTATTTGCTTGCAAACATTAACTTTTTTTTTGGATGAGCAAAATGAAAATTCTATGCTTTCTAGAAGGCTTGCTGTTTCAAGATTAGTTTTACAATGTATCATTATGGAAGTTTTGGCAGTTACAGTCTCAAATAGCCAGAGATAATAATATATGGGCAGAAATTACTATGCCTAAATATTTGTGTTTGTGTAAAAAAATTGTGTTTGTGTAAATATTTAGATCATAACTTTGAGAATATAGCAAAATTGAAGTGACTGTATTGATATAAATCTGGGTTACTTATGGAATGTTTCTGGTTTGTTTTGTGCTGATTTCCTTGTATCTTTAGCTATAAAGTATAACAGAACTTCCAATGTGGGACACAGTCCTTTGAATTACTGTTTAGATCTAATACACAATGTACCCAATGTATTGTATGTTTTTCTCATTGCTATTTTTCTGCATTTCCCTCACTTGATGATTTCCTAGCATGAGGCAACTCAAAAAGATAAATCCTTGCAAATAATGTTAACCCCACAAATCATCAAAGCATCAATAAAATAATATATTTTCATTCTTTCCCAGCTAAATATATCTATCTATCTATCTATATATATATCCATCCTCACAAGAACAGTTACATTAATGTGTAAAAGACATGGTGTTGGGATAAGTCAGCTGCTACCTGGAAAAATAATAAAATTGATTCCATACTTCATAACAATAAACTATAAATAGATTAAATATTTACATTAAAATATGATACTCTAAAAATGCATGAAGAAATCATGAAGTTAATATGCTTTACTTATTGTAGGAAATCATAGAAAAGGTTATTGTAGGAAAAGTTTCTCTAACAATGTAAAACTCGGAATATCAAAAGAAAATATTGACAAATAAAAAATTTCATATGGCAAAACTGACATAAGCAAATGCAAAATACAAATAAGTGTAATACATTATTTGCAAGTCATACTATGAGAAAAGTATTAATTTTCTTAATATCAACACCCTGAGAAAAATAGATAAGGAAAGACTAATCACTCAACATAAAATTGTACAGAGTATGCACTCATAGTTCACAGAAGAAACACAAATGTCTCTTAAAATATAAAACTTTTCTTACCTTATTCCTGATAAGATCAAGGCAATCCAACAAGACTAAAAATAACAGCTTTTCACTTATAAGAAAAGTAAAGTCACAAAATTTGGTAACATACTATGTTGTCAAGGACATGTGAGGAAACAAGTGTTATCACCCATTGCTGTGATAAAACAAAATTGTGTACCTCTCATAGCAGTTTGACATATTTACCAAAATTACTAGTGCATATACTATTTAGTCTAACAGTTTAACATCTGGGAATTGATCTTACACTTCTTCTCTTATATATCTGGGATGATGTACACATAAGTCTATTTATTGTGATAATGAAAGATTATACACAATCTAAGTGTTCATCAGTGTGGACAAGTTTTATAAATCATTGTGTGTGTGTATATATATACATATATATATATATATAGAGAGAGAGTAAAATGCTATGTAGTAATAAAAATAATAAAGTAGCTCTTTGTGTACTATTATGGAAAGACTACTAAGTCATAGTAACTAAAAACAGCAAAGCGAAGAACAGTACTATAGTATAATTGCCATTTTAGTAATAAAAGGAAAATGTGTGTTTGTTTGTGTGTGTCCATGTGTATAAATGCATAAGCTCTCTTACAGAATATTCCTAGTAAAAACCTAAGTATACTGTTGCTTGTGAGGATAGGAACTGAGCAGATTAGAGATCGAAAGAAATTTTATACTTCATAAATTATGAACTGTAAAATATGCTTTTTACTAAAAAATTAAATTGAAGACACATACACCACATGCAAACTCTCAGACATATAGAAATTTCGTGCATTCAACTTTTAAGACTCTTAACTTTGAATCTAATTCCATATTTATATAGATTAGTATTAAGCTTTACATGACTAGGAGATTTACAAAATCCTGTAAAGATAGTTAATCTCTCATTAGAAATAAACATAGAGAATGTATCTGAACAAATCTTTATACATTCTTACATATGCTAAAACATTTCTAATAAATACCACTGTATTCACTAAACACCAAATTTATGGACAAGTTTCTTCACTGAGAGAAAGATAAGGGGGATTTTAGTAAAGAAGTTGGAATAAAGAGCTGGACAATAAGGTCAAAGATAACACTTGCAGGAGGGTTACATGTTCAGGTATATCCCAGACCCCACATGAATGAGGTAGATTAGGATTCACAAGAGAAGAATTCTATTTCTGGCTTTGCCTTTAACTAACTATCTAATCTTGGGGATTTTGTTTCACCTTTTTAGATCTCAGTTTGAAGAAAGGAATATTAGAGATGATCTTAAAGATTCTCTCAATAATTTAATATTTGGTTATTCTTATGTAAATAATTGGAAGTTTTATCACTTTATACAATGCAAGTGTTATGCATCTTATATTTTGGTAAGTTTTATAAGATATGATAAATGCCATTAAAAACGTAACTTTGTATTAACCTTCCTAATGGAGCGTATAATTAACTAATGACAGCCTAATAGTGATACTTTTTAAAAAATATTAAAATAGAAGACATTTGTTTAACATGTAAATGCTATGTGTGTGGCCTAGTGTTTGGCATATATAGTAACTTCTATGGGTTATAAAGGACATGAATACTAGTTGCTTTAATTTTCTGTCTGAGAGAAGCTTAAATCTGATCTTCTGGGATTTGTTAAAGAGGACGTCAGAGAAATGGTGACACGTGGGTTTTGCAGCATACACAGAAGCATTAAAGAAAGAATTAGAGGTAAGTTTTAAGTAGGCATGGCCAGCAATGTTAAAGGGGCATTGAAAGATCAAACATATGGGGACATGCAGTTAATTTGGAATTTATGAAATATTAAGTGTGACCAAGGAGTGGTAGGAAATGAAACTGGAAAAGTTAAGTAAGGTCAGATAACAAAGAGCATTGTTTGCATTCTAACAGGCTTGGATTTATTCTTTTGGCAATGAAAAGCCATTGAAGTTTTTAAAGTAGGTGACTAATATGCGTTATAGATAGATTATTCTGAGTATTATTGAGTAAGGACTTAGAAAATAGGAGACTGGAGGCACCTAGACAGATTAAGACATTTGGCAATAGTGGGTAGACAAAGGATGATAAATGTTCGAATGAAAATAAAATCAGAATCTTGAAATTGCATGTGAGGGTGTGTGGTTGTTCTGGTGGTGTGAGCTTATTTTATCTAAATTCTGGAGATTAGAGAGAATCCAATGACATCTCAGAAATAATAGCACTTTATTTCGTTCTTTCTCTCTCTCTTTTGCACTCTGCCAAAAGTTAAAGCCCTTATTCAAGTATTCCTTTCTGTTTTTAGTATTTCCCTTAAAACTTTTCTCAGTATGATTGTCTATGCTATTTTTAAAAATTTTACTTTCTGCTAATTATCTAATAGAAAAATTTAATTTTTCATGTTCTATAGTCTCTAAAACTAGTTGTAGACAGTGTTCTCTTTAACAAATGCAGTTGAAAAAACGAAGTATGGGGATCAGAACAAGCTGAAGGAGTGGCTGTGGAGATTAGACCTCAGCGTTAAATGGAAGAGTACATTTATTTAGTCTTTAGGAGCCCCATGTGGCTGACCTGGGCACCAGTATTATTCTCCCTGCTTTCTCTTGCCTTGATGACATACAGGAGTAACGCTGATTCCAAAGAAGGAAGAAGGGGTGCTTCTGACCCAAATTAAAATGAAAAATTTTAAGCAACATTTTGAATTCTTTTATCAGAACTCTATTTTGTAGGCTTTTTCTTTTTTCAAAAAATTTTTCATTTTAACAAGAATCTATTATCTCAGCAACCAGAATGTTAAACAATTTGTCCAAACCTCTAAGACCTATGCAATGGAATTGTGTTGAAATGTTTTCCCAATTAGAAATTGGTTCTTTAGCTTGATTTCAGGTGCAAGAATCTTTCTCACAGTAAGTGGGACTACAAAAACAGTTTAAGCATTTAAAATTATTTTAATCAATTCTAGCTTCTAGTACATATTCATCACATTATTTCTTTTTAAGGGAGTTATTAAGTTGGGCTATAAATCTGAAATTTAACTAAGCTTTTTTTTTTTTTTTTTTTTCTGCACTTGGTGCCAGAAAAAGTGTTTCTGAATCTTCTTCCTTTGTGCTCCTTCCAGCTACTTGTAAAGGGTCACTGTGTTCCTAAGTTGAATATTTCCTTCCCAATGTTGATGCTCCCCTAAGAGAAAGAACAACAATGTTTGAACGTCAGAGATGGTCTTGCTTCTTGTTTCCCACCCTCTCTTCCCCATCTGTGTAATGTCGTACTTTTTGCTTGATTGACATAAAACGAAAACACACATGATTAATGATCTTTTTCTGTTGCTCATCCTTTGATATTTTGAGTCAGTCAGCAGCATGGCCTTAGTGCATGAAGGTGGCTTATTTGCCCACTGGGATCTTTAGTCAACTGGCACCAATAGAGTTAAACATTTGCACTGAATATCAGCATTATTTTCTCTCAATACCAACTACCACTCATTAAAAAATTAAATTGTTGACCTTATGGGTTAAAAAATAGAATCCAACAAAATTACATTCTACAAAAAATTAATTCACCTTGGTTATTTGAGGATTTGTTATACTTCAGGGCCACTGTGGATATCGTTTATACTATTGCTAGATTAGTTATGGGAGACAGCATTGACTTAGCCTATAAGGAAATAGTTACTGTTTTTTAATAGCCTCTTTGGTTGATGTATCATTCATAATTGAGATTGAAGGTAAGCAAGAACTGCAACTCAAACATGTTTAAAAGTAAGGACTTTTAAAATTTTGCTGAAAGTCCATTAGTTGAGAAGTTTCTAGACATGGTGTTATTAGTACTTAAATTATGTCATTTCTAGGTTAATTTTCCTTCTCTGCTGCCCTCAAGGGCAATGTCATATTAGGGTGGGGTCCCCTCCTTATAGTGGCAGGATGGCTACCAGTGGTCATTGTGTTTAAATGGTTCCTTGTTAATGTCTAGCAGGGGACATTTCTTTTTCCTAGGAGACTGCAAAATTCTTCACATGTATGCCATTGGCCAAAATTGGTTTAGGACTCTTCATCTCTGAGTCAGAATAATTGATACTGGAAAGTCATCCATTGATTACTTTAGTGGTAGAATCTTCATGTAGGAAGGGTAGCTGTGACATCTAAATAGGTGCTCACTACAAGTCTAGGAATAACAAGGAGAACATATATATATACAATTAGATGTTTTAGTGTTATAATTTTCTTTAATTACCTTTAGCTTGGCATAGCCTGGAAGAATTCTTCCCTAAATGGATCCCACTTCTGCCATCATATACAAGAAAATTTGTATATTCTGAATAAAATTAAACCTGTATCCTTTGGGATTGGAATATGTAACCTCAGCAGACAACAGCTTAAACTACAAGATCTAGCTGCCCCTGCTCATGTGGTATTGGACTTGATTTCTTTAAGGAAGCCAACAAGTATCTTTACAAAGTCCTGGAATTTCTGGACACTGGTGTGTATGTGTGCACATGTGCATATACACAATACTAATTGAGGGAGACGGATGCCATTGGCTTCCTGTAATTTTTTATTTGTCACTCTGACATTGACATGTATGTTTTGGGTTTCACATGGTATAATTTCGCAACTCTAAAAATATCAGAGTATATTGGACATGATAAGTATGGTTCCAGCTTATTTATCACAATAAACCCATGATAAAATTGATTACGTATATTTTTTTCCACTGAGTAGAAATCTAAGATTGATTCAGACATGAAATACAGCATTTGTTTATCCAAATAAGCAGGCAATGATTGAGGTCCGATGAAAGAGAGTCCTGTAGGAAAAACTGCATACACATTTTAAATTACTTGATGGCAAAGCCATGTAAAAAAATCACAAAAATAATTTTAATTACTGGAGAACTAGAGAGCATGAATATACTTAAAATTAGATGCTGTGATGATCCTATTTGAACACTGCTATCATCCAAATAAAAATATAACTTTATTATCAGTAATTCCTTTTAGAAATACAAAAACATCTAGTCAAAAAGATGAGCCATTAACTGTCATGAGCCATTCATACATTTCAAAATCTTAAAATAAATGTATGCTAAATGCTTTATTTAACTCATTAAAAATATTCTCCCCCATCTCTGTTTCACCTTTGTATAAAGTCCTCCAGAATGGAACAATTCCAGTGGTTACTATATATAAAGATTTCAGAGAAATAAATGCAATGCTTAGGAATATTCTTCTGGTGAGATACATAAGGCATACATGAAGAAATAAAATGATTTTGGTGATTATGATTAAAAGTAAATATTGGGAGATATACCTAATGCCAGATGATAAGTTGGTGGGTGCAGCGCACCAGCATGGCACATGTATACATATGTAACTTACCTGCACATTGCGCACATGTATCATAAAACCTAAAGTATAATAATAATAATAATAATAATAATAAAAGTAAATATTTTTTCAAAAAAGTCATATAGATAACATATTTTATTCAATTAAGAAAGAGCTTAAAAATTTGTTTTAATAGCATGAATTTCATGTTAAGTGTTCACACACACACACAGCAAAAGGATACAAGGAAACTGTTGGAGGTGATGGATATGTTTATTACCTTAAATGTGGTGATGATATCATGGCTATATATATATGTCCAAACCCATTAAATTGTGTACATTAACTATGTGCAGTTTTCTCCAAATCAATTATACTTAAAACAGTAAAAAATACTTTTAAAAAGTGATTTTATATTTGTGCCAGGCACTATTTTTGGTCCAAAGATAGGACAGATAATGTTCCTCTTATTATGAAGGTAAAATTGTAGTTGGAGGGAGGGACACAGATAATATAACTGTTTATTAAATGTCTAAGATAATTTCATATAGTGATAAATGTAATAAAGCTGAGAACAACCCCCAACTGAAAGCCAGCAAGAAAACGTGGACCTGTGTCTTAAAATTGCAAGAAATTGAATTCTGCCACCGTGGTCCTTGAAGCTTGTTCTTTTCCAGAGCCTACAGATATGAGCCCAGACTAGCTGACACCTTAACTTTGGCCCTGTATAACCCTATGCAGAGAACACAGTTCTGGCACACTGGGCCCAGATTTCTGACATAAGGAAACTGTGAGACAATAAATGGATATTGTTTTAAGCTGCTGAGTTTGTGGTAATTTGTTATGACAATGATAGACTATCCTTCAGTGCTAATCAGCTATGAATGCTTTCTGTCTCCTGGGTCAGCCTGCTATATAGGCAAGGACTTCCGCTTTGGTCTTTACTTAATAATATATTCTATTCCTATCTGAGTTATCGAAATATTTACTATCTAGGTTGCTGCAGCCACAGCATTGTCACTTCAGAAAAATATTCCCTGATAAACTAAACACTTGAAAATTTAACCATTTCGCTCTTTGTAACACTTGCTAGCATTTAGCATTAGCTAGCACCAGTCTATCTCTTTCTATTACACGACAATGTAACACAAATGCAAGTCAAATTGATCGTCTGGTAAAATGTCAAATCTTGCAAAAAACAAAGATTGAATAAAGTTGGTGGAAGTGATATTGGAGACTTGTTAAATAACAATCTTGCAGAATCAGACCATTTACTAGTGAAGAAGGAAGAAATTGGCAAGGATGGTTGTAGGATAGTATATACACTCTAAGTGACCTTCGCCGCTGCTACTAATGGCTAAACATACGCAGTTAACCAACATTTTCTGTAGTGTGCTTGAATCCTCTGACTCATATGCTAGTATTTTTGCACCCTTTTTGGATTCTATTTTTTTATTTGTGCCCCATCCAATCATCACATCTTCCTAGGAACGGGATTCTGTGAAGCCTAGTCCTTTGGATTCCTGTTTCCATTTTGGCTCAGTAGTGTCTCCACTAATATATTCTATCAGTTACAGAAGGAAGTTCCTGTTGCCAAATTGGACATCCTTGTAGCAAACGTTGCCTGAATCAGGCATGATCTTGCCACATCCCTTAGACAACGCTGCAGTCTCCACTGGCTCTCCTTGTCTGGCCAGCTTCTGTTGCTGGGAAAATTGCACACGTCTTCCCCAGCAAGCCCTGGGCAGCTGAGCTGTGCTCAGTTCCAGTTTCCTCTCCCCTTCTCAACTATTCCTGTTACCAAGGTCCTAAGATAGCTTACTAGAAACCAAGACTAAGTGATTATCAATGTGATCTTTTGGAAATGCTTTTAATTTTTCCAGGCCAGATAATTTTTGCTTTGATGTACTTGGAATGTTTTTCAGAGATGCAGGCATTTCCTTTTGTGGCAAAAACTGAGAGTTGTGTCCTATCTGTTCTGTCCTCCCCCCACCCCATCCCCTGCATGAAATAGGTCTACCCCACCCTCAATAGCACTAGGACATGCGGCCACCCAGAATACATATGTCTAGTCTCCTTTCAGCTTGGTTTCATGATGTGACTAAATTCTAGCCAATAGGAAATAAGGATCTGTTTCACCTTGGAGAAAATGTCCTTAATAGGATAGAGCATGCTTCTATGTCTATTTCTTTTTCTCAATGAGTAAAATATAGACATGACAATTGGATCTGGGTCAGCCATCTTGGATCACAAGATGGAAACAATAGACAAAAGGAGCTTGGAGTTCCTGATGATTTTGGAACTACTAAAATAGCCCTGGACTTCTTAAGTTTTTATAAGACAGAAATAAATTTCTGTTTTGCTTACACCATGGATATTTTGGGTTTTCTGTCACTCAGTCAAATCTAATCCTAAGTAATATAGTCTGTACTGCAAATTCACTTAAGATTTTAGCAAATAAAATAACAAATACGATATATTAACATTTATATTTTAAAAGAAAAAAGAAACCCACAATTTTGTCATTTAGAATAGCTCTATTTTCCAATAATACCATTGCTGTTTTACTCAGGTATGTATGTTTCTTGGATTCAAGTTTTTTTAAGAAAATTTTATTCTAGCTTTGTAACTAGAAAGGCTATTGTGCATTATTCTATAACTGATTTAGAGCTCCCAAATCCTACTTTCTCTTTAATTTACCTATAGATGTCTCTCTCCCTCCCTGCCTCCCTCTCTTCCTTATTTTCTTTTTTTCTTTGTTGCTGCTGCTGCTTTCCTCCTCCTTCTCTTGCTCATTTTACTCCTCTACGTTCTCTTTCTTCTTCATATATTGAGAGAAATGTTTTGGGTCATTTTTAAGATAATCTATTTTAAAAAAGGAAAATAAACCAGTTTGTGGGTTAATATCTGTGGGACTCAATTTCAGCATTCTTGTACAGTGCTTTAAAGACCGCTTCTCTGCCTTGGCAGAGATCCTGGTCCAAGCATACAATGCATAGCTATTTATAAGTGAAGGGTTGTTGTTAGCCTTTCATTCTTTTGAAGGATTAAGTCCTAAGAACCTTAACAGATACTCCCTTTGGGTGCAATTATGTTGTTTACTAAACACTTTTTTTTGTTTCAGCTATACCAGATGGACCTTGAAGAAAGATCTCTGCCATGTGTATTTCTGAACACCTCAAATAATAGTTTATTTGTTATTCAAGAAGGCAGATAGGCAAGAGAAGTAGCTTCTGAGCATGGGCCAAACTCTGTTGTATATCCTCATCCTTCAACTGCCAAGGCCTAGGGAAGGGATGGCACCACATGGCAGACAGTGTGCTCGGGTCATTTTTTGCACCTTGTCTGAGACTTTAGGGACTGCCAAGAGTAGCATGACTAATACCTCTGTTGGAACAGTGTATTACATAGTGTGTCTATGTGTTTGACGTTGTACTAAAAACACCAGTCAATACAATAGAAAATGTTTTCAACAGTAACTGTAAAAATCACAAAGTGTTCTTCACTTAGATGGTTACTTCTGATATCAACATTTGGTAAATAAAATGAAGACAAAACATTAAATTTAATTCAAAGAAAGACTTTCCATGGAGAAACTTAACTTTGTGAGGTATAGGCTTGTAACTCTCTGATTAATTTCCTTAATCCTGGAAAAGAATTTAGAATACCTTGTTCAGCTATGGTTCGTATGCATCATAATACACTCACTCTCACTTATTTTTGCTAGATCTTTTAGGTCAAGTTAAAAGCTTAGTTGATATAGTGAAACAAGTGCATTTTGTGTAGCTGTATGGCTTGACTGCCAGATAGCTGGATGAAAACTTACAATAGATGAGAAAGTTGTTCAATGGGACTAAAACATTACTGTCACGAAGTACAGAAATTCAGATTCAGCTGTTTGCTAGTCTGCCCCCACCTTCAGCCCTGGTTTCTAGTAGAGGGAATAGAAGAAGCTAGGTGAGACTAGTGATTCTGGGTAATCTTTTATCCCTTAAATTCTATGCTGCATGACTCATCAGATAAAATTCCTCCCAAGTATTCCTCCAAAGGTTTACTCAACCCTATTTTCTTCTGAAAGTAGCAAGCTATTGTGGGAAGAGATAGTTGTAGATTTTTTTTCTCTCACTTTCTTCAAACTTATCAGTGCTGTCACCTGAACCTATAAACCTTGTTCTCTGGGAGAGAAATGATATTAAATGCATTTTGGGAACAGATTTAACAATCCCTTCATCTTTCTCTAACAGAAAAATTATTGTGTCCCTCTACTTTCTCCAGGAAACTTAAGCTGAATAAAGGTCTTCAGAACTAAAGAATCTCAGTCCTACTTGAGAGGCTTCATCAAGAAATGGCCATGTACATGTGGGAATAAGCAAGCATCAGAAATACCCAAAGTTAGAAAGTTTCAATGTTTCATCTCTTCCACTTTGAAGGGTATTCAGTGGTTCTGTGGCTCCAGAAGGACTCAGTTGTGATTTCAGTGGTCATGATGGTGGCAGGCATGAACTAGTATCATGCTATCTGGGAAAATTGTCCTGACTATGTGTTTATATAATTGATGCCCACCTGCCACCAAAACTGTGAGTTCCCAGCAGTCAAGGATAGTGTCTGTCTTATTCACATTGGTAGCTTCAACACCTAGCACTGTCCTGGCACGTAGTAGGATCTGAATGGATATTTTTGAATGAATGATTTTAATAGCAAACTGCAGGAGGTTCCCTGAACTCCACAGAATAGCCATTTCTAATACAGCTTCAGACAGGAATGTTGAAATAAATGACAACCATAGGATATAGGCAGTTGCACTTTGTCATGAAAATTTTTTTCCACTTGTTTAGGCATAAATTAGATTTTTTTCCTATAAGAAATGATCAGCCAAGGGAAATCACATTAGCAATATTTAGAATAATAAGACATACTAGACACGGATGGATTCTTTTTAACTTTAAGTATTAAGAATTCCCATTTAACTCAAACATCTGGTAAGATATATCACTATAAATCATTTTTTGAATAACCAAAATCTTGTTTACTTATATTGCCGTTTACTTTAAGGCAGCTATTCCTCTCTATGGGCCCCATAAAGAGCATCAGAATTTTATGGAATTTATGGTCATTGTAAATACTATCATATAGCTACTACACATCTTAGCTATGCTAGTCTTTTTTAAACTAGTAAAAAAATAAAAGAGGAGAAAACAAAGCAAAATCTGCCTTTCCTGGCAGGTTCATCTAAAAGAAACCTCCAACTATTATGAATACTTAACAACAGTGTCTGTGTCGAACTCCCTTTGCTGAACAATCTCTAATTTTCTTCCCATCTCTCACAGCTTGCCTGACTAAGAAGTATTTTTGCCTGTAATATCATAATCATGCATTAAAAAATTCTACGATTGTTGGCAATTAATATGCATGGTCCCCTCCCCTCCCCTCCCCTCCCCTTCCCTTGCCTTCTCTTCCTTCTATTTTTGATACAGAGTCTCGCTCTGTTGCCCAGGCTGGAGTGCAGTGGTGCGATCTCGCCTCACTGCAACCTCCACCTTCCGGGTTCAAGCGATTCTCCTGCCTCAGCCTCCTGAGTAGCTGAGACTACAGCTGCGTGCCACCATGCCCGACTAATTTTTGTATTCTTAGTAGAGATGGGGTTTCACCATGTTGGTCAGGCTGGTCTTGAACCCCTGACCTCGTGATCTGCCCGCCTCAGCCTCCCAAAGTGCTGGGATTACGGGCGTGAGCCACTGCACCCAGACTGCATGGTTTATTTTTCAAGAGTGAGAAACTTCCCCTTTTTTAATCATGTTTTTTCTTATTCACACATTTTATAAATAAATATTCAAAGACTTCTACATAAAACTTTAAAAAATATAATTGTACTGTACAGTAGTTTCATCTTTAGTGTTATTAATGAAAATCAATATTGGAATATTGGGATCAGAGCAACACAAATGCTTCCTCCATTAGTGACCTGCAATCACTAAAGATTTGATCATCAAAAAGAGGGAAATCCAGGATATCTCTAGAGATGTTTCCTCTTACAATGAGTACTGCTTCATCTCTTCAGTTGTAATTCTATTTAGACTAAATTTAATAAGGCCTTGATGGTACATGTGAAAGATGAAATTATGTAAATACCTTTGTTAGGCCTAGCTGCTCAAGAAAAGCCTTCCAGCTGGGAAATGGGAGGCATACTCTTCCTTTTCCTTAGTGCTCATGGCAAGTCTAAACCAAGTCCAAACCAAAGCTGAAACAGTGGCAGCTTGTAGTTTGCATGATTGTTTATTTGTTTTCTAAGTAAATAGAAGAAATAAGGTATTTTATAATTCAAAAATTTTAAATTTAGTAGGTTTTGAGAAGGAAAACAGTACAATAAAAAAGATAGGGGAAACAAAATATCATAATATCTGTCCTTGGATGCTTAACCAGACCCACAATCCTTTGCGTGATATTTCTGAAGGAGCCACTAGCAAGCTTATCAGAACATCAAGTTCTGGCAAAATGACAGGATCTTGTACCATGTTCCTGATAAGTGTGTGATCTTGGTCTTATTCTCAAGCTGCTGCAGAACTCGACTGCCATTGAAATGTGCAAAAGAAAAATTTCCTGGCATCTTAAAAAAAATTTTGAAGTCAGTTACTCCACAAGTAAGTCTTACCTAATTTATGAAACAATAACAACAACAAAAAAATCTAAATTCTGTTGGTTAGCTGTGAGTAATTTTTAGGGCTTATTTATTCAGTACATTCATTTCATTGCTTTCACATGTTAATAGCTATTCATTCACTGTTCCCTCTGAATTGCATCTTAACAAGATTATGCCCCTTTTTCTAATTTATTGAACTAGCATGGAATATATTTATATAAAAATTAGCTGCTTAAATACTTCCTTGATGAAAAACATAGCTGTTTTAATTTTATTATGAATTTTAATCAGGAAAAAAATGACCTTTGAAATTTTCTTCTACCTCATTTTATATTGGTGTGTGCTTGTGCTTCTCTCTGTTTATGTAATTAGACATCTTTATAATTTAATTAAATTTTATATAAAAAACATGTGACTGGACAGTAAAAGTTTGTTTTGAAAGAAAAATCTTAAGGAAACAGTTAATAAATTAATATGACTAACAGAAGACGACCTGTTTTCTTTGAAAATGCTAATTCTTCCAGCACAGTGCATCTATTTCACAATAAAACACATTCTGGTTTTTCTTTTGATTTAGAAAAAAAAAATCCTCTGAAGCTAATCCAAAAATGCCCTGTTCTCAGTTTCTTTTGATGCAAAGTTCCAAGCCTTTTGGGGATCTACTGTAATTGTTGCCAGTCTAACAAGTGCCTCTTCATACCATACCCAAAATACCAACTCACAAAAATGGTTCTCTGATAAGAGAAACCAAATTTTTGTCTCCTGTTTGAAGATTACAAAAACCTGTATGACTGGAATGAAGCTTTAAATAAACTGGTGGTCCTTAAAGACTTTAATATATGAAAGAATGTACAACAGAGTATTGTTAAATGTTTATTTTCAAACCCCAGCTTCAAAGAGGCTGATCCAGTAGGTGTGGATTAGGGTTTAGGAAAAATTTGTAATGAGTAACCTCAAGTGATTATCATGCTGGCTGTCCCAGGATCACACTGAGAATGCAGAGAATAGTTATCAAGTTACTAATGCGATTATTCTTTTCAATGTCAAGATGAAAACCAATTAAGGTCATGTCAACTTTATGAAAGAAATTTGCAGGTTAGTGTGTTTGGTTGTGATTTTTCACACTTACTGCTGGCAGTGAGTTGAAGTTAAAAGATAAACTTTTTTTCTTTTTCTTTTTTTTTTTTTTAGACAGAGTCTCGCTCTGTTGTCCAGGCTGGAGTTCAGTGGCATGATCTCAGCTCACTGCAACCTCTGCCTCCCAGGTTCAAGCAATTCTCCTGCCTCAGCCTCCCCAGTAGCTGGGATTACAGACATGCTCCATCATTCCTGGCTAATTTTTGTATATTCAGTAGAGACAAGGTTTCACTATGTTGGCCAAGCTGGTCTCAAACTCCTGGCCTCAAGTGATCCACCCCACTCGGCCTCCCAAAATGTTGGGATTATAAGTGTGAGCCGGGCCAGGCGCGGTGGCTCACGCCTGTAATCCCAGCACTTTGGGAGGTCAAGGTGGGTGGATGACGAGGTCAGGAGATCGAGACCTTCCTGGCGAGACCTTCCTGGCTTCCCATCTCTACTAAAAATACAAAAAATTAGCTGGGGCGTGGTGGTGGGCACCTGTAGTCCCAGCTACTCGGGAGGCTGAGGCAGGAGAATTGCTTGAGCCCTGGAGGCAGAGCTTGCAGTGAGCTGAGATCGTGCCACTGCATTTCTGGCGACAGAGCGAGACTCCGTCTCAAAAAATAAATAAATAAATAAAATAAGTGTGAGCCACCACACCCAGCCAAAAGATAAATTTTGGCCCATTTGTAAATTGAATCATTTGGTTTTTTTTTTGCTATGGAATTGTTTGAGCTTCTTATACATTCTGGTAACTAATCACTTGTCAGGTGGACAATTTGCAAATATTTTCTCCCAATCTGTGTATTATCTCTTCACTTTGTTGATTGCTTACTTTTCTGTGCAGAATTGTTTAACTTGATGTAATTCCATTTGTCTATTTTTGCTTTTGTTGCCCGTGCTTTTGATGTCTTATACAAAACAAAAAAAGTCCATAGGGTTTTCCCAATGTTTTCTTCCAGTAGTTTATAGTTTTACATCCTAGATTTAAGTTTTTAACCCATTTTGATTTGATTCTTCTGTATGGTGAGAGATGGGGTCTAGTTTCATTCTTGTGCATATAGTCATCTGGTTTTCCCAGCACATTTTATGAAGAAACTATCCTTTCCCTATTGTATGTTCTTTGCCTTTGCTGAAGATTAGCTGGCTGCAAATGCATGGATTCTCTATTCTGTTCCATTGTTCTTTGTGTCTATTTTTGTGCCAGTACCATACTGATTTGGTTACTATAGCTTTGTAGTGAATTTCAAAATCAGGTAGTTTGATGCCTCCAGTTCTGTTCCTTTTGCTCAGGATTATTTTGGCTTTTTTTATGGTTTAATACAAACTTTAGTTTCTTTTTTCTATTTCTGTGAAGAATGTTATTGATATGTTGACAGGGATTGTATTTAATCTGTAAACTACTTTTGATAGTACTACCATTTTAACAATATTCATTCTTCCAATATAAGCATGGAATATCTTTCCATTTTTTGGTGTCTTCTTCTATTACTTTCATCAGTGTTTTATAGTTTTCCTTGTATAGATCTTTCACTTCTTTGGTTAAATAGATTCTTAGGTATTTTGTATCCTTGGTGGCTATTGCAAATGGGATTGCTTTCTTTATTTCTTCTTTAGATTGCCCACTGTTGGCATATATAAATGCTACTGGTTTGGTATGTTGATATTGTATCCTGCAACTTTACTGAATTTATTTTTGGTGAAGTTTTTAGGTATTTCTAAGTAGAAGATCATGTTATCTGTGAATCTGAATAGACATTTCTTAAAAGAAGACATACAAATGGCCATTAGGTAAATGGAAAAATGCTCAACATCAGTAACCAAATGCAAATCAGAATTACAATGAGATATCATCTCACTCCTGTTAAAATGGCCTTTATGAAAATAAAAAAGAAACAAAATATCTCAGGCAATAACAGACACTGGTGAGGATGTAAAGAAAGAAGAATCCTTGTACACTGTTGGTGGGAATCTAAATTAGTACAGCCACTATGGAGAACAGCATAGAGGTTCCTCAGAAATTGAAAGAGAGAACTACCATGAGATCCAGAAATTCCACTACTGGTCATATTTCTTACAAAAGGGAAATCCAGTATATTGAAAAGATATCTGCACTCCATGTTTATTTCAGCACTACCCATAATAGCCAAAAGGTGGAATAAACCTAAGTGCCCATCAGGGAATGAATGGATAAAGAAAATATGGTCTATATATACAATAGAATATTATTAATCCATTAAAAAAAGCATGAAATCCTGTCATATGTTAGCAACATGGATGGAACTTTATATTAAATGACATAAGTGAAATGCACAAAGTCAAATATTCCATATTCTTATTCATATGTGTGTGTTAAAAAGTGTATCTCATAAACATAGATAATCAATCTGTGGTTGCCAGAGGCCAAGAAGGTAAGGGGGAGGAGGATTTGAAGAAAAGGTGATTAGCAGGTACAAATACATGGTTTGATGGAAGAAATAAGACTTAGTGTTAGATAGATCAGTAGAGTAACTATAGTTCACAATAATGTATTTACATTTTGAAAGAGCTAAAAGAGAATAATTCAAATGGTTCTAGTATTAAAAAAAATAAAACTATTTAAGTGGGTAGATATCCCAGGTACACTATTTTGATGTTTATACTTTATATCAATATATTACATTTTCACATGTACTCCCAAACCATGTACATCTATTATGCATCAGTAAACATTTTTTGAAAAAAGATAAGAAAGAAAACATAAATGTGGTCATCTTAAAATGGAGATGCTTGGCTGTGTTTGTGTATGTGTGTGTGTGTGTGTGTGTGTGTGTGTGTGTGTCTGTGTGAGTCTAGTAATGGAAACTTCCCTTGGCTTAACTGGTACTCATAAAACAAAGCAATTCATTTTGTTGCTGTTGTTGATTTATCAGAAAATGTAACATCACAGGGATTATGTTTGAAAATTATAGGTAATTTAAGAAACTAATTGGTAACAGACATTTTCCAATTTGCACCATTTTATCATGCAACTATTCTCCTTAACCCCCGAAGATAACTTTTCACTTTTCATTGTTTTTACTTTCAGTGAGTTTTTAATGCCTGTTCATCACATCATGACCACAGGGTAGAATTTCAAGTCATTTTCCAAGAGAAAGAACCACTGGACCTTAGAACAAAAAGGAAACAAACATTTAGTTTAATGGCCTTGTTTAACATAAGAATCTGATTTGTTAGAGTCCTTAAGTGTCTGTCTAACTTCCCCAGAAAGCTTAGAACCTGAAGCAAATGTTTATGTGATATTAATTTATTAAGGAGTACAATCTCAGGGAAGCAGGATGTGGGGGAAGGAGAGAGAAGGAGGGAATGTGTTACCCAGCTGCCTACCACTTGGTACAGATTCAGACGATTAGTTGATTTTGCAGGACCATATTCTGAGAGGGCTTATGAACAAATGTTTCTCAAATAAGCCTGTCCACAGGTAGGAGAAGAGATGAATTTCTCCACTGCTTTCTACCTCCCATTGGTCATAGTTTTGCCCCATGGATGTCAATTCTCTTGTATTTCCAGGCTACAAACTTCATCACTGACAGAATTCCTGGGGCAATAAGTCAGAGTTCTGTAGTGCAGTCAGGAGACTAACAACTTTGTGCCCTGTGAGGTTAGTAGCTCAGTGGAGCTGGATGGAGCTCATGCAGAGTTTTTGGCCTTGGCAATGCCTCAGATAAAACAAGTGGCCAAGGGCCTTAGAGATAAGCAAGACTCTTAGGAGGCAGAAAAGAGGGAGGTTTGATCCAATTAAGTTTCCTGTGGGTATGGCAGAATCAAGGGTAAAACATGCTTATGTGAAATGCATTTTTAAAAATTCTGATCCTAATTTTTTAACCATGGCAAACAAGAAAAAGGAAAGCAGATGATTTTGCATTGATGTTGTTTCCTTCAGAAAAAGGTATTTTATGTTCTTAAGAAAAAGAAGCAACTGGCATATGTTTCTGACAATGTCAGATTAGATCAGATTATTGAAAAATCTTCTTTGCATAACATACTAGATAAAAAGATAGACAACATACCTTTAAATTTGTAGTGAAACAAGTGAAAAAGTAAGGACATTGAACTATATTAAGAATGGGAACTTCTGTTGATCAAAAGACATTATTAAGAGATTGAAAGTGCAAGACAGAAGGGAAGAAAATCATAACTAACAAAAACTGTGTTTATATTCAAAGTATATAAAAGCCTCCTGTAAAACAATATACATTTCCAAAAAGTATAGATGAACCCACTAGTAAAATGGCTTGATTTTTTTCCCCAAAGGTTATGTTCAGATGTTCAGTGAGGATGTGAAAATGTTCTCTGCACTAACAGGGACATGTAAATTAAAACTGCAAGGAGATACCAGCACACACTCACCAGACTACCCAAACTTAAAAAGACTGGGAATGGTAAGGATGCTGATGGGTTTAAGGACACACTACTCCAAATATGGCCCCATGGCATATTGAATATTTTAATCTGAGGAAATTAGAGAAACGACAGGTGCAGGAAGGAGTTTCTAATCTTCTCCTGAAGCAGGTCATAAGCCCCTCATGTGAGGGAGTCCCCCACTTTTCCTGCAAAAGCAGCATCCTTATCTCTGAAGACAGATGGATGCCAAGAAGAATCTGAGTGACAAGGTCTTGCTAAGTTTCCCCCAGTCAACTACCCTCAGCTTGTATCCCTTTTTGTCCTATCTCATTTGCCTACAACTCTCGGCTTTTCATTAAACTCAGTATAAAAACACTGAGGTTTAATTGTTTCTTCAGGTCTTCCTTTCATTATGAAAGCTCCCATGTTGTAAAACATAGATTAAATACATTTTTGTGCTTTTCTCTTGTTAATTTTTTTGTTGTTATAGAGGCCTCAGCAGAGAAATTAGAAGGGTAGAAGAGAATACTTACCATGTGAAATAACTGGAATTCTACAATTTGCTGGTGGTATATATCAGCACAACTATTATGGAAAACTGTTTGGTAGTATTACCAATGAAGAGTTTCAAAATATGCCACCTCAAAATATGTCATTTTGGAAAATGGAATGTTTTGAGCTAAAGGCAATTGAGAACTAGCAGGCCCAGAAAAAGCTTTTAATTTCCTCCTTAACCACTTAAAATAGTGTATAAATTTCCACTTTTGTAAAAGAAATTTTCATCAGTAAAGATATCTGTATTAGGAAGAGAGTTACTCTCAGAGACAATTTTTATCACCTGAGAGACTCTTAAAGGCATAACAAGGCAACTTTTATTAACTATACTTTTCCTCCTCTCACCCTCCCATAATTTACCTCCTCCCCCATACCCAGAAGCCCCAAATCACTGTTTCTTTGCATAGCCCAGGACAATATATGTCTCAGTGGAGTCTCAGTATTCTTAGGCTACTTCAAGTCTCATATATTTTTGTGAAACTTCCATGCATACTTATATTTGTAATAATTTTTTTTCCTTCTGTTATCCTGTGTTATGTCAAATTAACTCTTAAGGCAGCCGGAGAATCTAGAAGGGTAGAAGAAAGCTTTTTTTGTTCCCTACACTGGCCTTAAGAATATGTATATCCTATGATCCAGAAATTCCATTTCTAGCATACACCTGTGAAACAAAAATAACTTGGGCCCCTTCAAGCTAGAAACTGCTCAGGGCAAATCTGCCTCCCATTCTATTCAAAGTCATCCCTCTACCCACAGAGATAGATGCATATTCTGATTGCCTCCTTTGGAATGACTTACCAGAAACTCAGAATAATGCAACCATTTGTCTCTCACCTACCTATGGCCTGGAAGTCCCCAGGGGAAGCCTTGCTTTGAGTTGTCCCCACCTTTCTGGATGGAACTACTGTACTTCTTACATATATTGATTGATGTCTCATGTCTCCCTAAAATGTATAAAACCGAGCTATGCCCCGACCACCTTAGGCACATGTTGTCAGGACTTCCTGAGGCTATGTCATGAGCATGTCCTCAACCCTGGTGACCATTTATGTCCTCTAGCTCAGGATTCAGTTCTTTGTAATCTACATTCACTCAAACTGGGAGAGTTCCATTGTCTCCTCAGGTTCACAGTTTTGGCAAAGTCTCTTTCAGATAGCCTCAAGCCAGCTTTACTTTTTGTCCACTGTGATGGCTTCCAATTACTACTAGTCTCTCTCTTTTTGGTAGCAGTATTTAAAAACCCTGAAACAATTTTTTGAACAGAGATTTCCTTCAAAATATGAAAGGCATTAATCTTCTATTTGTTACAACAATGAAAAATTTTTTCTTTCCAGAAAGGTGTACCTAAAATAACAGAAAACAGTCATGATACATCAAGAGATGTATTTCCCCCAAGAGAATGGAAAATACATTCTTAAAAGTGAATATTAAGGGGGCTTTCATTTTACAAAGGAGAATTTAAATGGTCAAAGGTCTTCTGGAACACGTATCTGCCTCATGGGGTTGTAAAAATTAGAAATAAGAACAGTGAAGTTCCTGGTGCATAGTAGGTGCTGAGTCATTTATTATTAATTTCAGATTCCTTCCTCCAGGGAACTATTCTACCAGCTTCTAATATTATACTTTGGAAGGCAATTAATTTTAGTTTCTTATTTGATTCAGCCTTTAATTCACATTCATTCAATTTTCTTAGTTGTGAAAGCAGTGGAGTAGAAATACCAAATAATTGACTAAAGGAAGACTATTTCTTACATTAGATATATTACTGTACTATATTAGCTCCTGAATTTCTCCATGATTCTGACATTTCACTGAGTTTGGACTGGGAGTTTCACCATGTGGTAAAACTCTCTTCAGAGAGTTCTGGCTTGCGATACTGAAATTTCTGTATGCCCTTCATCTCATGATAAGATCTCTATATAAATGATGGCTTTGTTTAAAACGAAAGTACAACTTCGCTCAAGGTAAGCAGCCCTTGACTCAATTAGAAAAAGATTGAATTGAAAAGCAAAAATGTATTGCTTTTCTTGCCCCTCGTTCCTCCAGCAAAGAAAATCAGAGTTGGGAAACGCTCTAAACTGATTCTGCCTGATGGCTGAGCATGGAGTTTACCTTTGTGAAAAGTGAGAAATCAATAGAGATGACAAGGGAAGTTATAATTTTTAATAGCACTCTGGGGAATGAGAGGTGAGTTTGTGACCATTGGCATCACAGATTTGTGTGACAACCTGATGTTCTGTTTCATGCTCAGAGACCCACCACACAGCCACATTCTCTACACAAACATCCTTAGAAAAAAAATTGTAGAAATATACAGCTAAGAACATGCATATGGTATAGAGCTTAGACCATACTTTAGGATCAGTCTGACTTGGGTTTGAATCCTGACTTTGCTACTTCCTAACTGAAGGTGATAAACGGCGATTAGCATTTTCAAAAGCTTGGTGGTGGAAACCAAGCAAAACTTAAGGTTGAGGAAGAGTTGTGGGAGGAAGATTAGTATAAGAGAGCTTGAGCATGTTTATAACCTGAAGACCAGGAGAATTTAAAGAAGGCGTAGAGGGAGTATTTATTTAAGTTAACGTTTCCTTGTGTGAAAAACAGGCATAACACAGATCTATTCAAGGTTGATATTGGAATTAAAGTATTTTATATGTATCATATATATGTATACATATTATTTTAATCTGTTTTGTGATACTATAACAAAATACCACAGAGTGGGTAATTTATAAAGAACAGAAATTCATTTCTGACAGTTCTGGAGGTTTGGAAGTCCAAGATCAAGGTGCTGGCATCTGGTGTCTGTTAAGAGCTGGGTCTCTACTCCCAAGATGGTGTCTTGAATGCTATATCCTCCAGAGCAGGGGAAAACTGTTCCTACATGGCAGAAGAGCAGAAGAGGAGAAACCCACTTCTGCAAGCCCTTCTTATAGTGGCATTCATCCATTCCTGAGGGCTCTTCTCATGACATAAACACCTCCCATTAGACTCCACCTCCCAACACTGTTGCTTTGGGGATTAACTTTCAACATGAGTTTTGTAGGGGACAAAACCATTCAAACCACAGCATATACACACACACACACACGTGTGTGTGCATATGTGTGAGTATACATACATGCATGCATACATATAAAACATGTATTTTTATATATTACTATGTGTATATAAAATATGTAATAGGCATATTATATATACATTATATATAATGTATACACATATATAACACCAATGCATCACAGAGTAGGTACTGAGTACCTTGGTACCTCGTATCTGTACTCAGCAAATTATATCTGGAAGCAAAACTGGAAGTATTTCTGGGGTTATGAGATAAAATTGAATGGCAAAATTCAGTTAAAATTAGACTGTTAGAAGCCTTTCTCAACTAGGATTCCTTATTTGAACAACACAAAGTTATTTGAGTGTCTACTTTCTCAATTCTTGCAAAGATGTTATATGATTAGTGCCATTTTAGATGCATTAGAGAAAATTCATTATATATAATAGTTGGGCATCAGCACTTATTTTCCAAAACCAGTTGTGAAAACTTGTTTACATTAACATAAGCAGAATATTAATAGATATGGAAATGATGATTGTAAAAAAAGTTTACTGTTGCTTCATTATATTGTACTGAATTGTACGGAAACCCAGCATAGAACTCCTTTGAGGATCCAACCTATGAGATGATCTAAAAGCTCTAGGCCCAGGCAGCAGTCTATACTTAATGATTTATTTTTGAAATCATCTTTTTTATTTATGAATATGACTTTATACACATGGTATTAAAAAAATTAAGGAAGCTTTGTGGTGCTTAACAGCAAGCCTTTGACCTCAGATGGATGCAAGTCTTTATTCTAGCTCCAAAACTCACTATGGTTGTGTGCCTGGGCATCTGAGTTTTCGGTTCCTTCATCTGCCACAATCACAATACTCTTTATATCATTGTTAATATTAAAAGAGAATATATGTAAAGTGTTTAAGACAATGGCTGGGACATAATGGGTGTTAAATAAATTGCAAACATTGATTTTATTAATTGAGCATATGACCCATTTTGAACATAAGCATGCATGATGACTTCCTCAAAATTATTACTCAATGAATATTTTCACTATTTCCAAAAGGACCAAAGAGAATCTTATTTTAGGTGTTTGTATCAGTTACAATAACTAGGTTATGTTGCAATTAAAACATACCCAAAATTTCTTCAAAATAATATAAAACAGCAAAGTTTATTACTTACTCATACTATATGTCTTTTGCATGTCAATAATGGGGGTGTGGTGGGAAATTCTGCTTTCAATCATCCTCTGTGAATCAAACTGATGGAGAGATGCTTCATGGTTGAGAAAGCTATGAGTCACAGTAAAGGAGTAGTGATATGAAGATTTAAGCATTGCCAAATGCTTTTACCTGTAAAAGACGGTTGTCTTTACTCACAGTCCATGAGCAAAAGAAACTCACATGACCATGTTCAACCACAAGATCTCTGGGAAATGTAATCCTCTCATGTCCCTAGGTGTAGAGGAAAACCAAACGTTGGTCCATAGTGAGTGTCTACTACAGTAGGATAAGGCACTTACTGGGCTAAACAAACAAACAAATGATAAATTAAGCATTTCATTTATATGGAATAGTTTTATTGTCATTTTACATAATGGAATCAATTTTATCTTTATTAATGCTTAAAATGAAATGAGGCTCAAACTGAAGTCATTAAATTTTGCAATAGTCTCTCAATTCTGTTTTAATTCATTTTCCCTTAGATTCCATGAGACTATTTGTCATATATTTTATACATTAGATCCTCATTATTCACAGATTCCACATTTTCAATTCACCTATGCACTAACATTTACTTATCCTCCCAAAATCAGTTCTCACAGAGCTGATTTGAAGACATGTGCAGAGCAGTGAAAAATTTGAGTTGCTCAATATGCATATTCCCAGATGAGGCAGAACGTCGAAACACTGCCTTCTCGTTAGCTGTCATACTGTAAAAAAGTGCTCTTTTTGTGGTTTATTCAGTGACACTTTGTTTTTTTTTTTTTCATTTTGTACATTTTCTTGATAATTTTGTCTGTGGCTTAATTTGTAGATGTACAATTAAAAAAACAAATAATATGCAAACCCCTACTAATTGAATATTTTTTCCTGGTGACTTGTACTATAAAATTAGATGTAAGTTTTAAACGAAAACGTTAAACACAAATAATTAAATATGGCAAAATTTGTTAGTTATGGGACACAGTTTAACATTCTGACAAAACATAAAATAGTATCACAAATGAGATACAAATGGAATAATATTGCATATGTATCCTGAATCCTACAAGTCAAAAATAGGTATCCTTACCTATAATTGAACATAATGAATCCTGATATAGATTTATGTAAATTTTGTAAATTGAGTGGTATGAAAGAATTATCATGTACAATGCTAAAACCAAAATTGCTGTGTTCAAAACTTTATTTTCTTGAAGTTAGATACCATTAAGAAAAAGATGTGTGGGCTTTCTGGTTTTTAAATTTATGTTTCAGTGTGTGGTTCTTCTCCATTTCAAATAAACAAATGAAAAGTGAGCTGCTGGCATCAGGAAGAAAGATAATTTTTCTTCCCTTTTCCCTCAAGGTATTGTAAATAAGGGGACGAACTGGCTTTTAGGGAATAGGCCTTGTTACACTGTCAGTATATTTCTTTAGGGTCCATATTTTTTTTTTATTCTTATATAAGAGATCCTAATTCCTTCCATTTATCCTTGTCCATTAACTAAAACTGGAGATGTCAGGGAAACAATAATTTATATGATAAAAGGCTGGCATGTTAGGAATGACCGTCTCTGAATTCTTTATGAACAACTAGGCGGCATATTGTGGCAGAATAGTTAATCCAGGAGACTACAAATTGACCTGGATGTAAATCTGGTGTATGCCCATCCCTCATAATTACATCAGGAAAGGTGTTAGACAGTGCAGCCAGTTCTTGTTAATCAACAGGGTTCTACAATCCTCACTTTAGCTTCATTTCATACTAGGAAAAGAGCATTTCTATACCTCTTATAGTTAATGGGGCATTCTCATACTTTCTTTCTAATCTGTGCCTCTAATCAGGAGAATATTGGCGATATGACATGCCATAGTTATTTGTGACAAGAAGCCATGGAGCCTCTCATTCTCTGCCCCTCCACCCATATCTATTGATCTATCTATCTATTGATCTGTCATCTATCTATTCATCCATTCATCTATATTCTTGTTATTATCTTACAGACAGGAGCCTTAAAGAAACGACTTGATCATTATTTCAGCTTAAAAAAATGAGCCACAATCCCCCTGGTCATGAAGTTATAATTCAAGCCTCTTCTCTATTAAATTGCTCTCAGGTAATAATTTAGAGAGAAATTGGCGCAAACCTTACAAATAGTTTTCTATTTTTAACTCTATCCCCCTTGTGGTACCTGGGTAGACTTTGTGCTCATTAGTCTTTGGCTCCTACTGATCTTGTGCTGTGTTGGCAGTCAGGTGATAAACCTCTGCACAAGATGCTGGGGGGATATCTAGCCTTTACTTCTGCAGCCTAATGACAGTCAGATCGAAGAGATGAGTACATTTGAGGAGTCAAAATGCTTCTGTGTCAACTTTATGGCAAGAGAAAGAAAGTTGGGACACTGGTTATTTTCTGGGACATCAGCTACTGATGTATGAACTTGCTGGGACCTCCCTACTTAATTACTTTACAATGAAATGAAGGTTATTTTAAATGTTGATTGTTAGGTTGTAATGCCCCCCCCACCCCGTTTTCATTAGAAATGTCATTACAGATTGTTACTTGACACACAGTAAAATGTGTGGAGTTTTTGAGCAGTTAAAAAAGAGGATTGCACCACAGCGGCCACTGTAAGATTTGTAACAGAGCTCTGCTGAAGGTATTTTACTCCTTGATTCCAGCAGTGATAAACCTAGGTTTGTTTATTTTTGTTTGTTTGTTTTTTTAGAAGAATAAATAATGAAAAAAAGCAAAAGGAGTAGTACTGGTGTGACCTTAAGTCAACTAAAAGTGAGCTACTGGTATCAGGAAGAAAGAGAAAAGATGTAGAAAAGCCTAATGAACTGCTGATGTGAGGCCTGGAGAGCCAAGAAACAGGTCTGAGGCTAATGATGTGGTGAAGATAGAGAGATTAGGAACCCTGAGCAGGTCTGAGGACACATGATGGATCCAAGGAAACTGTTTATTTGCCAACCTGTGGGAAAGGTATGGAAGCCATTTAAAGGTTGGTATTTTCTGAAATACATTTCTACTAGCAGTCTGCGGATGAAAAGACCTATTATATTGTCGTCAACCCATTAAATTTTATCCTAGGCCCTGTTTGTAAGAGTCCTTGAAAAAAGAAGCATCAATTTTCCAATATGAAGTAAATGGAGGTAAGATGAACTTATCTACCCTCTTCCTTACTCTCCAAACAGTCGTCAAGCTAATGCAGTAAGTACCTGGATGGAGGTTACAACTACGACAGCATCTCAAAGAGAAAGCGTTATGCAGTGGTAGGTTATGGGTTTGGATTTGGTGTAAACTGGAGCCAGGTTTGAATTCTGGGTCTGTAACTTGCAAACTGCTCTTTGAGCTTCAGATTCCTTATGGCTGAAATGGGGTTAACAATATTGACCTCGCATTATTGTGAAGATTAAATATTAAATGAACCCATGCATTTAAAACATTGAGTAAAATGCTAAATCTAGAGAAGGTACTCAGAGGTTGCATTTACTATTATTTATTTCATCAGTGTCATGTCATCTGTTCAACAATCAGAAGCGTAACTCAGAATCTCCTGGAAAGTGGAACAGACATTTATATTTTGATTCTAGAGATTCTGATGCACCCAAGGGCTAAGAACATTGGCCTTGGGGTCTGTGACTTGATGCAATTTCCTTGGACCTGGGCTATACCCAACTGTGGAAACACAAGGTGATAGGAAGCCCTTGGGATGCTGCATTGGGTGATGGGGAGCCCCCTGATGCCTCTCTGCATGGCTGGTGTGAAGTCATGAAGATAACCGAAAAATCTATGTTCTCCCCTCTAAAAAATTTACCCCTCAAATGCAGGATAATACTGCTTTTTGGGTATCTATTTCTAAAGATTTCCCCTAATATTTGCCTTAAAGTTATATCTTCTCTAAGACTATTGTTGCCCTGGACCCCTATGTCATCTCTGTCTTTGTCTCAATACAGAATTTTTTTTTTTTTTTGAGATGGAGTTTTGCTCTTGTCACCCAGGCTGGAGTGCAATGACGTGATCTCGGCTCACTGCAACCTCCACCTCCTGGGTTCAAGTGATTCTCCTGCCTTAGCCTCCTGAGTAGCTGGGATTACAGGCACCCACCATCATGCCCAGCTAATTTTTGTGTTTTTAGTAGAGATGGGGTTTTGCCATGTTGGCCAGGCTGGTCTTGAACTCCTGACCTCAAGTTATCCACCCACCTTGGCCTCCTAAAGTGCTGGGATTACAGGCATGAGCCACTGCTTGGAACTCTGAGGGTTAACCTATTAAGCCAGTTCAGGACAGTAACTGAATCTAAAATTTCTAAAAAAGAGCTCTTAGAATTTCATGCCTCTTCTATCAAAGGCATCGAATATTATATGACTTATGCCCATGAGTGATGGTTTGTGTTTTCATTTACAAACTGCCAACATAACAACCCATCTCCAAAGCTTTTGTCTCTTTTAAGCTGACAGAAATAAATTAAGATTGCTGCAGTGGCAGTGGGAATGGAAAGGAGAGGATGGATTCATGACCTATTTAGAGGGTACAATTGACAGGATTTACTGGAAAGGAGAGTGAGTATTGAGCTTTACACTCAAATTTCAAAATTGTGCAACTAGATGGATAATGGTCATAATTCACTAAAATAGGACACAGGGCCAGGAGCAGATTTTGGGTTGCATTATTTAAATCCAGATAAGTTTTGTTAAGTATAAAGTGCCAAATGGGATGACTGGTAATAATTGTACACATGGTTTGGGGCTAAGAAGTCAAGCCTAGATTCATGGTCTAGAAAACTTGAATTACTCATATCAAGAGGATTTTGCAATGTGCAATTAGTTGTATATATTTAACTGCTAGAGCATGTTGTTATAATATTAGATACATTGTGTATATTGTTTCTTAATTTTTTAAAAAATTTATTTTTTAATTGTTATGGTACATAGTAGGTATATATACTTATGAGTACATGAGATATTTTGATACAGGCATACACTATATAATAATCACATCAGGGTAAATGGGGTGTACATCTCCTCAAGCATTAACCATTTTGTTGTGTTACAAATATTTAAATTTTACTCTTAGCTATTTTAAAATATACAATAAATTATTGTTGACTATAATCACCCTATTGTGCGATCAAGTATTAGATCTTATTTGTTCTATTTAAATATATTTTCATACCTATCAATCATCCCCATTTTTCCCCTCCCCCTACCCACCACTCTTCCCAGCCTCTGGTAACCATCATTGTACTCTCTATCGCCATCTGCACATTTTAAAACATTTTTAGTTCCCACAAATGTGAGAACATGCAAAGTTTATCTTTCTATGTCTGGCTTATTTCATTTAACATAATGTCTTCCAGACCTTCCATGTTGTTGCAAATGACAATATCTTATTCTTTTCTATGGATGAATAGTATTCCTTGTGTACATGTACCACATTTTCTTTATCCATTCATCTGTTGATAGGCACTTAGATTGCTTGCAGATCTTGGCAACTATGAATAGTGCTGCAATAAACATGGTAGTGCAGATACCTCTTTGACTTACTGGTTTTATTTCCTTTGGACAAACAGCCAGTAATGGGATTGCTGGATCACATGGTAGTTTTATCTTTAGTTTTTGGAGGAACCTCCGTGCTGTTTTCCATAGTGGCTCTACTAATTTACATTCCCACCAACAGTGTACAAGGATTCCCTTTTTTTCCACATTCTCATCAGCATTTGTTATTGCCTGTCTTCTGGATAAAAGCCATTTTTAACCGAAGTGAGATAATATCTCATTGAAGTTTTGATGTGCATTTCTCTGATAATCAATAATGTTGAGCACCTTTTCATATACCCGTTTGCCTTCTTTTCTCAAAAGAAGATGTACAAATGGCAAACAGGTATATGAAAAGGTCTATTCAGCTCTTTTGCCTATCTTTAAGTTGAAATATTTGATTTTTTTCCTGTAGAGTTGTTTGAGCTCCTTATATATTCTAATTATTAATCCATTGTCAGATGGATAGTTTCCAAATATTTTCTCTCATTCTGTGGGTTATCTGTTCGCTTTGTTGATTGTTTCCTTTGCTGTGCAGAAACTTTTTAACTTGGTATGATTCCATATATCCATTTTTTTGCTTTGGTTGCCTGTGCTTTTGGGATATTATTCAAGAAATATTTGTCCAGAACAATGTCCTAGAGAATTTCTCCAATGTTTTCTTTTGGCAGTTTCATAGTTTGACATCTTAGATATAAATAATCAATTTTGATTTGATTTTTGTATATGGTGAGAGATAAGGAATCTAGTTTCATTCTTCTGTACATGGATACTCAGTTTTCCCAGCACCGTTTATTGAAGAGACTGCCCTTTCTCCACTGTATGTTCTTTGCAACATTGTTCAAAATGAGTTCACCACAGATGTACAGATTTATTTCTGGGTTCTCTATTATGTTTCATTGGCCTATGTGTCTATTTTTATGCCAGTATTGTGTTGTTTTGGATCCTATAGCTCTGTAGTCTAATTTGAAGTCAGATAATGAGATTTCACCAGTTTTATTATTTTTGTTCAGGATGGCTTTGGCCTTCTGGGTCTTTTGTATGTCCATATAAATTTAATGATTATTTTTTCTACTTCTGTGAAAAATGTCTTTGGCATTTTAATAGACTTTCCATTGAATCTGTAGATTGCTTTGGGTAGTATGGACATTTTAATATTATCGATTTTTTCCAATCCATGAACATGGAATATCTTTCCGTTTTTTTGTGTCCTCTTCAATTTCTTGCATCAGTGTTTTATACTTCTCATTGTAGAGCTCTTTCACTTCTTTGGTTAAGTTAATTCACAGATACTCAATTTTATTTGTAGCTTTTGTAAATGGAATTACTTTCTTGATTTCTCTTTCAGATTGCTGAAAAAAGAAACAGTATGTTGATATATACTAATCCTACTGATTTTCGTATTTTTATTTTGTATCTTGGAAGTTTACTGAGTTTATCATTTAATAAATTTTTGGTGGAGTCTTTAGAATTTTCCAAGTATAAGATCATATCATAAGCAAAGAAGGATAATTTGATTTCTTCCTTTCCAATTTGGATGCTGTTATATCTTTCTCTTGTCTGTTGCACTAACTAGGACCTTCAATACTATGTTGAACAACAGTGGTGGTGAAAGTGAGCATCCTTGTCTTGTTCCAGGTCTTAGAGGGAAGACATTTAGTTTTTCCCTGTTCAGTATGGGTCTGTTGAATATGGTTTTTATTGAGCTGAGTTATGTTCTAACTGGGTTTGTTGTATATGGCTTTTATTGTGCTGAGGTATGTTCCTTCTATACAGTTTTTTGAGAATTTTTATCATGAAGGGATGTTGAAATTTATCAAATGCTTTTTCAACATCAATTAAAATAATCATGATTGCTGTTCTTTATTCTGTTGATATGGTGTATCACATTGATTGATTTGCATATGTTGAAACATTCTTTCATCCTTTGGATAAATCCCACTGGATCATGATGAATGATATTTTTAATGTCTTGTTGAATTTGGTTTGCTATTATTGTGTTGAGGATTTTTACATCAATGTTCATCAGAGATATTGGCCTGTGGTTTTCTTTTTTGATGTGTTTTTGTCTGGTGTTGGTATATGGGTAATGCAGGCCTCATAGAATGAGTTTGGAAGTATTCTCTTCTCTTCCATTTTTAACAATAGTTTGAGTAGAATAGATATTAATTCTTTTTTAAATGTTTGGTAAAATTCATCCCTGAAGCCATGGAGTCCTGGGATTTTCTTTTCTGGGAGACTTTTTATTGTGGCTTTGATCTTATTACTTACAATGTATCTATTCAGGTTTTGGATTTCTTCATGGTTCATTCTTGGTAGGCTGTATGTGTTTAGGAATTCACAAATATTTTTCCAGGTTTTTCAATGTATTGGCATGTATAATAAATAAATAAATAATTAAAAAATGTATTGGCATGTAGTTATTATAGCAGTCTCTACTGATCCTTTGACTTTATGCAGTATCATTTTTAATGTCTTGTTTTTAATCTCTGATTTGATTTATTTGAGTCCTCTTTTTTTCTTAGTCTGGCTAAAATTTTGTCAATTTTGTTTATCTTTTCATAAAACCAACTTTTGTTTCATTGATCTTTTGTATTTTGTTTTCATTTCTTTATTTCTTCTCTAATCTGTTATTTTCTTTTTTCTACTAGCTTTAGGTTTGGTTTTTCTCTTGCTTTTTTAATTCCTTAAGATGTATCATAGGTTATTTGAATTTTTTCTAATTTTTTGATATAGGTGCTTATTGCTATGAACTGTGCTCTTAGTACTGCTTTCTCTGTATCTCATAGATTTTGTCATGTTGGGTTTTCATTTTTATTCATTTCAAGAAATTTTAAAATTTTCTTCTTAATTATTTCATTGACCCATTGGTCTTTCAGGAGCATACTGTTTAATTTCAGTATGTTTACATAGTTTCCAAAATTCCTCTTGTTGTTGATATCTAGTTTTATTCCACTGTGGTGAGAGAAGATGCTTGATATTATTTCAAGTTTTTGTGAATGTTTTAAGACTTGTTTTGTGACCTAATATATGGTCTATCCTTCAGTATGATCCATGTGCTGAGAAAAATGTGTATTCTGTAGCCATTAGATAAAATGTTCTGTAAATATCTGTTAGGTCCATTTGGTCTATAGTATAGATGAAGTCCAATGTTTCTTGTTGACTTTCTTTCTGGAAGCTCTGTGTAATGCTGAAAGTGAAGTGTTGAAGTCGCCAGCTATTAATGTATGGGGGCCTATCTCTTTCTTTAGATATAATTTGCTATATATATCTGAGTCCTGCAGTGTTGGGTGCACATATATTTATAATTGTTATATCCTCTTTCTGAACTGATCCCTTTGTCATTGTATAATGTTGTTCCTTGTCTCTTTTTATACTTTCTGTCTTGAAATCTATTTCACCTTATGTAAGTGTAGTTACTCCTGCTTTTTTTGATTTCCATGGGTATGGAATATCTTTTTCCATCCCTTTATTTCAAATCTATGTGTGTCTTTATAGGTGAAGTGTGTTTCTTGTAGGCAACAGATCATTGGGTCTTGATTTTTTTTCATCCACTCAGCCACTCTATGTCTTTTGATTGGAGAGTTTAGTCCATTTACATTTAATGTTATTATTGTCAAGTAAGGACTTACTTCTGCCATGTTGTTATTTGTTTTCTGGTTGTTTTGCAGTCTTCTGTTCCTTCCTTTCTGTCTTCCTTTTTGTGAAGGTGATTTTCTCTGGTGGTAAGTTTTAATATCTTACCTGTTATTTTGTATTTGTTGTAGATTTGTTTGATTCGAGATTATCATGAGGCTTGCAAATTACATCTTATAACCCAATATTTTAAAGTGATGACAACTTATCACCAGTTGCAAAAGCAAACAAACAAACGGGTAAAGAGAAAACTAATACAGACTCTAACTTCATTCCCCCCCCAACCTATTTAACTTTTTATTGTTTCTATTTATGTCTTATTAAACCATCTATATCTTATCAAGGTGTTGTGGTTATTATTTTTTATTGGTTAATCTTTTAGTCTTTGTACTCAAGATATGAGTAGTTTACATATGACAATTAAAATGTTATAATATTCTGTGTTTATCTGTGTACTTACTATTCTTTTTTTTTTTTTGAGACAGAATTTCACTCTTGTTGCCCAGGCTGGAGTCCTGTGGTACAATCCTGGCTCACTCTGCCTCCAGTGGCTTCAACCTCTGCCTCCAAGGTTGAAGCAAGTCTCCTGTCTCAGCCTCCCAAGTGGCTGGGATCGTAGATGTGTGCCACCACGCCCAGCTAATTTTTGTATTTTTAGTAGAGATGGGATTTCACCACATTGACCAGGCTGGTCTTGAACTGACCTCAGGTGATCCACCTGCCTCGGCTCCCAAAGTTTTGGGATTACAGGCATCAGCCACCATGTCCAGCTGTGTACTTACTATTACCAGTGAATTTTCTACCCTCAGATGATATCATTTTGCTCATTATCACCCTTTTATTTCAGATTGAAGAACTGTCTTTAGCATTTCTTGTAGGACAGGCCTGGTGTTGGCAAAATCTCTCAGCATTTGTTTGGGAAAGTCTTTATTTCTCCTTCATGTTTGAAGGATATTTTCACTGGATATACTATTCTAGGATAAAAGTTTCTTTCCTTCAGCACTTTAAATATATCATGGCACTCTTTCCTGGCCTGAAAGATGTCCACTGAGATGTCTGCTGCCAGACATCTTTTCTTTAGCCTTGACTTTTGGGAGTTTGATTATTAAATATCTTGAGGTAGTCTTCTTTGGGTTAAATCCGCTTATGTTCTATAACTTTTCTTTACTTAAATTTTGATATCTTCCTCTATGTTTGGAAAGTTCTCTGTTATTACCCCTTTTAATAAACTTTATACCCTGATCTCGCTCTCTCTCTCTAACTCCTCTTTAAGGGTGATAACTCTTAAATTTGTACTTTTGAGGTTATTTTCTACATCTTGTGGTTGTGCTTCATTCTTTTTTATTCTCTTTTGCCTCCTCTGACTATCTATTTTTAAATAGCTTGTCTTCAAACTCACTGATTATTTCTTCTGCTTGATCAATTCTGCTGTTGAAAGACTGGTGCATTCATCAGTGTGAATTTTCAGCTCCATAATTTCTGCTTGATTTTTAAAAATTATTTCAATCTCTTTGTTAAATTTATCTGATAGGATTCTAAATTCCCTGTCTTGAATTTTGTTGAGCTTTCTCAAAACAGCTATTTTGACTTTTCTGTCTGAAAGGTCACATATCTTTGTCACTCTGAGATTGGTCTCTCATACCTTATTTAGTTTCTTTAGCAAGGTCATGTTTTCCTAAATGGTCTTGATGCTTGTAGATGTTTGTCAATGTCTGGGCAATGAAAAGTTAAGTATTTATTGTCATCTTCACAGTTCAGGCTTATTCATACCCATCCTTCTTGGGAAGGCTTTGCAAGTATTCAATGGGAATTGAATGTTGTGATGTAAGTCTTTGGTCTTTGCACCTATATCTACATTAGGGAGCATCCTAAAAACCTGGTAACATTGTGACTCTTGCAGATTCATAGAGGTACTACCTTGTTGGTCTTAGATGAGATCTCGGCAAATTCCCTGAATTACCAGGCAGATACCCTTGTTTTCTTCCCTTACTCTTCCCCAAATAAGCAAAGCCTCTCTCTCTGTACTAAGCCACCCAGAGCTAGGGGTAGGGTGATGCAAGAACCCCTGTGGCCTCCACCACTGAGACTGTGCTGGGTCATACTTGTAGCCAGGACAGTACTGGGTCTCATCCAAGTCCTGTGATGTCTGTTTCCTGGCTACCACTCATGTCTTTTTAAGGCCCAAGAGCTCTTTAATTAACAGGCAGTGAATTCAACCAAGCTTGTATCTTTCCTTTCAGGGCAGCAAGTTTCCTTCTAGCCCAGTGTGGGTCTAGAAATCTTATCTAGGAGCCAGGGCCCATAATTGGTAGCTTTAGAAATCTGCTTGGTACTTTATTTTACTGTTCCTGAGCTGGTACCCATACCCAAGTTGCAAGACAAAGTCCTTTTTACTCTTTCCTCTCCTTTTCTGAAGCAGAAGGGGTCTCTCCCCATGGCCACCTTTTGGCACAGCATTTGTCTAGAAATATCTGGGAGCTAGGACCTGGATGGGGGCTTTAGGACACTGCTTGGTGGTTTATTTTACTGTGCCTGAGCTGGTATCCAGGTTGCAAGTTAAAGTCCTCTTTCCTCTCTCCTCTCCTCAAGTAGAAGGAAATAGTCCCTCCTAGAGCTGCAAGCTCTATGCTTCTATGGGTTGGTGGAGGGAAAACACAAGCACTCCCTTGGTTGGCCCAGCTGATACCCCCTAAATTGTGTGACCGCCCCCAAGTTCACTGGCTCTGTGTTCAGCACAGCACCAGCACTTGCCTAGTAATTGCACTCCTTTTGGCTTAGACGGCCTTTCAAGTTTATTTAGGACCCCTAGCACATTGTTGGTGCTAGCTGGAACACAGGTTTCAACCACTGGCATGGACAATTTCCCTCTGGCTAGGACTAGTCTAAATACTCCCTCCATGGGCACTGGCTGAGTTCTGCCCATGAACTGAGTTGCTTTCCGCTGTGACGGGGCAAGACTTAGTTCCAATACGAAGTCCCACAATCACTATGCTCTCCCTCAAGCACACAGAGTCTCTCCCCACACCATGTGGCCACTGCCAAGGGATGGGAGAGGGGTGGTGTTAGCAATTCAAGACACTTTTCTTATCCTCTTCGGTACCTCTTTCTCTGAAATGATGTTAACACCAAGTACTGTGATTGCTCACTTGATTTTTTGGTTCTTATCAAGGTGTTTTCTTGTATGGGTGGTATTCAATTTGGTCTTCCTACAGGGAAGATGGTCACTGGAGGGTTCTATTCAGCCATCTTGCTCTGCCTCCCTGGCTCTTAATTTTTTGATGATAAATCTCAAAGAATCCTATCAAGTTATAGCTATGTAGAATGTACTTAAACCTGAGTAGTTATTAGCACACATCTGATCCCTAATCTGGAGTAAAAAAAACAAATTTCCCTAACAACTTCAATCTGTAACTCTAATCAGCAGAAACATAAGGGACAGAGTAATAATTGAATTGGATACAGCCTTGTATGAAGGTTGGACTTAGTGACTACGAAAAATAATGTAATTTTAGAGTATATCCCTGTATCCTCACCTGCCCTACCCAATTATTTTCTGTCCTCACTGATGTATGCAGTGCAAACAGAAAAGACAGCCTCTCTCACAGACCAGGAGCTGGCCTACCCAGCTACTCTGCCTAGTTGGCTATGGTAGTCTCAAAGGTGAAGGATGGTAATACACTTAAAGGAGTAAGGCAGATGAAATATTTTAGTTCCATCCATTTAGCCCCACTAATAAGGGTAATCTTAAGACTTTAAAGATACAGTCAGCCGGGCATGGTGGCTCACACCTGTAATCCCAGCACTTTTGGAGGCTGAGGTATGTGGATCACCTCAGGTCAGGAGTTGGCCAACCTGGTGAAACCCCGTCTCTACTAAAAATACAAAAATTAGCTGGGTGTGGTGGTGACTGCCTGTAATCTCAGCTACCCAGGAGGCTGGGGCAGGAGAATCACTGGAACTGGGAGGTGGAGGCTGCAGTGAGCCGAGATCAGGCCATTGCACTACAGTCTGGGCAACAGAGCAAGACTCCATCTCAGAAAAAAAAAAAAAAAAGATACGCTCAAGCTGTCTGTCTTCAATTGGTTAATTACTCAATCCTATCATGAGGAAGAAATTATTCCAAGGTATTAGAAAACCTCACCATATTACTGTAAATGTACATTCTCAAAAAGACAGTTTTCTATTAAGAAAAGCTGGTTTATGAATTCTGTATCTCTGTACTGACCTAACTTCAACTAAACAACAAAATAGCATTTGAGTTTTTATTCCCACTCTGTTATAGTGGCAAAACAAAGCATGAATTTTTAGAAAACTGCACAAGCATGAAATCTAGAAATATAGCACACATTTATCATACCTTGGTAGAAAATATATTTTATAAAGTGTGTTTAAATAATATCATACTCTCCCAAATCTCTGATATTTATACTTTAACTCCTTTGTCCTCCAGAATACAGCTCATGGAAGGTCACAATGTATAAGAATCTGTTTATTGGATACCTTCAAAGTCACTAAGGTACCTCCTTTTGTCCCTAACAAATGCTAATGGTATTGACATTCAGTTTTCTTAGTGTTTATCTTCTTCCTTAGGCAATTTGCTGTGTCATCTCATTATATTCATGGCTTGAAAGAGGAACCTAGTTCTAAAGCTTGAAGTGGTTTATTGATCCTAAAAGATGAGGTAATTCACTGTGCAACATAATTCAAGCCTTTAAGATCAACTACGCATTTCTTACACAATAATCAGGAAGAGAAGTCTCAAAATTCAAAGTAGCGTTGCTTAAGCATGCTCACAATCATTTATTCAGATCAAAATCCAATCCTTAAAATTTACTCTGAATCACTCTCATGATGTATCTCCTTAAGTAACAGTAAGATTCCTCCATTTGTATAACATTAGTAATTATTACTAATTGTCCTAATAATGCTATCTACATCTAATTCCTATCATTGTACCTCCTACCGTGTGATTAATGTCAGGAGTGGGGAATTTTGTGTATTAAATTTCTTCTTAAAGGTTACACCCTGGAAATGTGAGGGAAAGTATTTGTGGCAATGGGATGTCACCCAACTATAAGGTTAACAAAGAATGACCAAACAATAAAAGGAATCATACGTTTTCTAAATCACCAAGAGTAAACCAAATTATAATTCTGTTTTGGAAACATGAGAATGAATATTTATGGTACAGATAGGCAGCTCTTAGATGGAATATTGAATCTTTTTCTTAAAGCTATTTGGAGGAGATCATCAGAAAAGGTGTGATTACTTTTTCTCTATATGATCTTGGTCCACAAACAGTCTTTCCACAAATATTTTTTGGGATAGAGATAGTTTTGTGCTTCAGAAGCTAATAAAAATAGGTTTTTTATTTTTTTTACTACCTGATGGTCACCATTTTAGGAAATTTACTAGTATTATCTCATTTTGTTCTTATAGCGGATACTATTTACTATCCACATTTTATTAAGGAAACTGACAAAGAGCTTAAATAAGTTGCTCAACATCATGCAGATAAGAAGTGGTAGAGCTGGGATTTGGTTTCCATGTCTTACTCTATTCTAAACCATGCCATTTAATACAGATCATTATTTGTAGATCTGTATTTTTAAAAAGGCCACTGTTAGCTTGAACAGCCCATTCACTGTACAGTTTTAAAACAATAGCTGTATACCATTAGAGCTGTGCGATTCTAATTCATTAATTTTACAGATGAGAAAGTTGATATTCATAAGGGTAAGGTACATATCTAAATGTCCAACATCAGGCCACCCGTTGGTGTGAGAGGTGGCTTAAAATCTAGTATTCTCACTTCTGACTGGGTCCTCTTCCCACTGACCACACTGTCACCAATATACCCTCATCAAGTAAATCTTTATTAAGATAAAGATTGCAAGTTTGTAGTACTTATTAATAATATATATCTTTTGTATAAAAATTGTCTCCAAGCATAATGTCACCTAATGTCTTATAGCATATTTTATAATGCAACACACACACACACACAGACACACACACACACACACACACACGGGTTTTTTTTCCCCTGATTTTTAATTTTTCTCAGTAGAACATATGAAAAATCCTTCTTATGTCCTTCAGGAGTGAAGGCAATGATCACTCTTGTTCAAAAGGTCATATTTATATTATTTTAGATATTATTGCCTCTTTTTTATAATGTTAGCATGTTTCAGTTTTTGAAGCCTTGAAGCTAGTGTGTGTGTGTGTGTGCGCGCGCGCGTATGTTATATTATTGGGGATTGGGGCACATGGTACAGTGAAAAATATAGCCACAGCATTAACTGGCTTGGAGATCTCCTGTATCAACCTTTAGGTTAAAACTACCTGGGTAATGTTTGGGCGCGGTGGCTCACGCCTGTAATCCCAGCACTTTGGGAGGCCTAGGCGGGCGGATCACGAAGTCAGGAGATGGAGACCATCCTGGCTAACACGGTGAAACCCTGTCTCTACTAAAAATACAAAAAATTAGCCAGGCGTGGCGGTGTGTGCCTGTAGCCCCAGCTACTCGGGAGGCTGAGGCAGGAGAGTGGCGTGAACCTGGGAGGCGGAGCTTGCAGTGAGTCGAGATCGCGCCACTGCACTCCAGCCTGGGCGACAGAGCAAGACTCCATCTCAAAAAACAAACAAACAAACAAAAAAAACAACCCCCCCCCCCAAAAAAAAACCTACCTGGGTAAGAAAGGGCCACTTACATCACAAAGCATTCTTCAAAGAAAATGTTAATATGTAAAATCCTGATATGAGGGGAATTTTCATTAAATTGTTTTAATTTTTAATCCAATTGAATTCACAATGATGGTACTTTATGGTGCATATACAATACTTATGTGCCATCTTTTATTCATGCAGTACTATTATGTTCAGGGAGTCATTTAAAACAAGAGAGAAAATAGAAGTAAGATTCAGCCTTTTTCCTGTGGGTTATAATCTAGTAGAGAGTTAGACAAGACAAAACTAGTGGAACTAGAGAATGGTTCAATGCTTTAAGGGAAAAAAATGCAAAAACAAATTCCTGTAGCAGTTGACAGGAAGGAATGGCATTTGCTAAAATATATTAAGTGCTGACACTGTGCTTGGGTCTTCAAGAGGGTCCACTGAATACTGCCCTGATCCTACCCTGAGCTCAGACTAGATTCAGAAATAGAAAAGAGTAGCAGATGCCTGCCAAAATATCATTGCTTTAAATGACAAAGACTAAATTGTGGAAGTTATCCTAACATGAGAGGGGTCTTCTCCTACTCTCCTCCAGCTAAAACCCAACTCCCAAGAAGAAAAGCAGAGGAGGTGAGTTGTCCTGTTTGTTCTTCCTAAATTCACCAATGAGATTAAAGCACTCTCTTCTGTTAAAAAAAAAAAAGAAAAGAGAGAGAGAGAATATGAATTACATAAAGCAAAAGACTAATCCCTGTTCTATAATAAAATGGGCATGGAAAGCCAAAGCAATTAAAGGGCATCATCATCAGCAGCATTATCATTAACATCAGCATCATCATCTTGGAACTGTTAGACAATAAAGCCTATTCTAGGGTGGCATGCATGACATGGGCTTTTGTTTAGTTAAAAAAAGATGTCACACAATCTTCAGCATATATCCCTTTTCAAGTTCCTGTATTGGTCATCCTGGCTCCCCAACACTTGATCTCTTGTTTATTGTTCTGACTGAACACCCTAAATCCTCCCTCTGAAACATAATATTTTTTTCTATCTGGGAGAGGACACTTAAAAGAGTAAGTCAGTGCCTTACTGTGCTCATACTAACAGATGTTAGAAAGTAGCTCAGGCTGGGAGAACGAGCCCCTAACCAGCTGTTTCATAGCCTGTAATTACAGCCTTAATAAATGAATCATTTCCTTCAGCTGGTACTAGTTGGGATCTAAGCATGGCATTTTGTGTGTTAGCTGTTCTGGAAGCATTTCACTGCTTGCTGATGCTTTAGCACGGAGGTCTGTGAAATCAGGTATCTAACAAAAATCACCCTGATTGTATATAAAGTATATGCAAATTTAGTGACTGGTGGTGGGCTCATATGAGAAAGAGAACTTATCAAGTCCTTGGTAATGTAATTGGCTTAACTTATTAGACTGTAGTTTAGAATATAAAAATCAAACTATAAAATTAATCTGCTATACAGTGTGCTAGTTAACCAGCTGGGCCAGCTTTGATAGTCTTAATTTTACAGATTTCCTTGAGGACATAATCTAGTTTGGTGACTCAGAGAGGTATCTCCCTCCTGCTAGGACTTAATAGTAATGACTCCTGTTTTTTTTTTCCTCAGGATGTCAGAGACTTCATCTTTGTTTCTTTTGTTAGATTATATCCTTTTCACATCGAAATCGCACTGGGGACATTGATATTAGACATTGCATTATTAAAGTCCAGATTTTCCTATGTCTATCTGCACAGTTTTTTCTCTGTGGTGATTAATGGTCATATTTCAGAACAATGAATCCTATTTCAGAACAATCATCCCAGAGTGAAATAGAGGAGACAGAAATAAAATAGCAACAAGGGGCAGATTGAAGATAAGAATGTGGACTTGGTGCAAAGACAAAGATGAAGTGGGAAATCAATTAGCTGCAAGCTTCTTCAAAATAAAGCAATGTGGGATGTGAAGAAGGGGAATGAGCAATAAAAATCAGTTCTCTTCCAAGCCTTAAGCTTACAAAGCAATCCAGCTAGGGAGACAAATAAAACAATACAAACAAAAACATGTCTTAGAATAACATTTTTGATGATAAAGATACTATATGCTTGGTATGGGGCATTCATAAAATATAAAGAAAAAAATTACCTGGAGATCACCATTGTGAATATTTCTATGTATTTTCTTACAGCCTTTGTTCTTCTCTAAATTTTCTTTTCTACTCATCTGCCATCATTTTTTGTGTGTAATTTTGTATTCTCCTTTTTCAGCATTATGCCATATATGCCATAAACATTTTCTTAAATCAACATTCTGAAAACATCTGTATGACTTTTATTGCTGTTTTTTTATCAACAAAATTTACACATGTAGAAAAATTTAGAAAATAAAGAAAATAAAACTACTGATGCTATTGATGATATAAATGCACATACATTTATGCGAATTCTGTAATCTATGTATAACATGTATGTGATCACAATATCTATATTATTTTGTGATATGCTTTTTGATACTTAGCAATATAGTGTGGGTATCTATCATTTATCTGCCCCGTCTTTCAAATGCATTATTTTTAATAAATACATAGTGGTATTCTATAATTGATTTAATCTATCATATACTATTGACTTTCATATTGCCTCCAAATTTTACTTTTACATGTAATTATGCAATTAGTCTATACAAATATTTTGCCATTTTTTAAAAAATACATTTTTAGAATCCATAAATTCATACCAATTAACACACTTCCTGCTAATCCTTGTTGCATATAATAGTAATGGGTAATTCCCTTAATCATATTCAATTTACTAGGCAGATGATATCTTTAATGTTTATTTTTATTAATATTGATATTTAAAATTTTTATTTTTAATACAGTTTGATTTAATATCTTTGATTTTATTATAGTTATTACATATTTATATATTAATATTTCTTTTGTAAATGGCCTAATTTTTAATTTCTCACTTGTATACAGGGAGATAAGTCACATTTTTATTATTTATAACTGTTATTTTGTTGACTGCATGATATCATATATATTTAGCATGAGGAATGTAAAAGAGACTTTTTCTGTTGCATCTATATTTTGGCTACAGCTTCAAAGCTGAGAATGATATGGATATGTATCCTCACGATTTTAATGGAGGAGCTAGACACAGCCTATACACCCTTCAGGATCTGAGTGTTTCAGAGACCCATTCATCACCATTAACAACACCCAGAGATTCATTTTTGATTTACTAAGGTGGAATACTTAGAGAGGAATTTGCAAAGAGAAAACTGTTATTTCTCCTTCTCTTCCAATCCTTAAGCAAAATGAAGGCAATTCCAAGAGTGCTTGACTGTACCTTTGAAGTTGTGGAGCACAGCTAATGGAAAAGGCTGGAGGCAGGAGCAGGCTGGAGCAACCACAGAGGCAGAGCCAAGAGATGGGGCAGTAGGAGAATGTGGCTAATGTGTCTGGAGTGGGGCGAGGTGATTTGGAAGGTTTCTCTAGAGGCAAATGGTAGACGGCCATGTCATCTTGTGTGATCTCCCCATGGTGGCAAGTCAATTTTCCAGTTGTTCAGGCCCCAAATCTTGGAGTCACTCTTGACTCCATATCTCTTCTGTAGACTACATCTAATTTTGCTCTCAATCACCTCTTTCGGGGTTGCTACTGTAATCCAAGTCTCCATCATTTCCAGTTCAAACTGAAATTGTTGTATGTTTGCCACTTCCTCCCCTGATTAGTTTCAACATAGCACTCAGAGTGGTTCTTCTAATGTTTAACTTGAATTATATCACAGCTCTGTCCAGAACTCTATTTCCAGTGGCTTCATGTCTTAAAGTAAAAGCAAAAGTCTTAAAATTGGCATATAAGATTCTATGTTATCTGTCTCCCCATACATACATTTGCTCCTTTCTGAGCTAATTTCCTAGCACTTTTCCTCTTCTCATTGGGCTACACACAGGGCACTGCTCATTCAGCCTTCAGCTTGCCAAATGTGCACATACCCCAGGGCCTTTTCACTTACTATCTCCTCTGCCTGGAACATGTGTCCCCAGGTATGCGTGTACTTACTCCTCTACTATATTCAGGTAGCATCTCTTAGGCCAGCTTTTTAGAAAGTCTTTCCCTTGCCATCCTTGATATTAGCATTTCCTTCAGTCACCCGATAGCCCCAAATTCCATTGTATTTTTCTGTCAGGCACTTGTCATGTGACATATTTTTATGTGCTTATTTCTTTATTGTTTTAGTCTAACATTAGAATGTGAGCTCTTGGAGAAAAAGGAGTTTGTCCATCTTGTTTTCTTTGTCCTATCACCACAGCCTACTATAGAGCAGAACACAAGGAAGTATTCAATAGGTTTGTGTTGAATAAATGATAGATGCTTCTGATTTAGAAGCCATAATTTTTCCTCAAGTATGCTTCTTTTTCTCTTCTTTGTTATGTTAGTTTTATTTAATACTCATGGCTAGGCGCGGTGGCTCATGCCTGTAATCCCAGCACTTTGGGAGGCTGAGGTGGGCAGATTGCCTGAGGTCAGTAGTTTGAGACCAGCCTAGACATCATGGCTAAACTCCATCTCTACCAAAAATACAAAAATTAGCCGGGCATGGTGACAGGTGCCTGTAATCCCAGCTACTCAGGAGGTGGAGGCAGGAGAATCGCTTGAACCCAGGAGGCGGAGGTTGCAGTGAGCATTGCACTCCAGCCTGGGTGACAAGAGCGAGGCTATCTCAAAAAAAAGAAAAAAAGACTCATAAATTCCCATTTAAAGAAACATGCTAATAATAGTTGTTTAGTCTTCTCATGGCTAGAATAACTGGTATATCTGTAGCACTTTGACATATGGGATGTGTGTTTAGTAACCTCCCATTTAATGCTTTAGTTAGTACCGTAATACATAATTTTGTACTCTTCCACATTGTACTTTTGTTATTTAAAAAGCTTTCTTGTAAGCAAGTGTCTTCATTTGCTATTGTGTCTGTAACAAATTACCATAAATGTAACACACCACAAATTCATTATTGTACAGTATTGGTCAGATGTCTGACACTGGTTTCCATGAACTGGAGTCATGGTGGTGGCAGGGTTGGTTCCTTCTAGAGGCTCTAGGGTAGAATCTGTTTTCTTGCTTTTCCAACATCTAGTGACCACCTACCTTCCATGTTTCATGGCTCCCTCCTTCATCTTCAGATCTGGCCGTGTGGCACCTGTGACCTAGCCAGAAAAGTTATCCACTTTTAAGGATTTCGTGTGATTAGACTGGGTTCATCTGGATTATCTCTCTATCTCAAGTTCCTGAACCCTAATCACATCTGCAAAATCCCTTTTGCTATGCAAGTTAAGATATTCACATATTCTGAGGCCCAGGGTGTGACTGTCTTGGGGATTGGGGACCTTAATTGGCCTGCTACAGAAGAAAAGAAAACATTGCTATCTCTCGTGCTTGTCCCTGCTGACCTCTAAGATGAATATCTTATTTCTCTCTTTTTCAGAACAGCTTTCTTAAAAAAAAGATCACTATCTGTTCCATTATTCATTTCACTCTCACTTTTTGATCTCTTGTAGTTAATATAACTTCAAATTCCACAAACATACTGAAAATATTCTCTCCAAGCCTGACACTGACCTCCTAATCACCAAAATGTGCTGATCTTTTGCCTCTGTGTATTAAAATAGGTCTGAGAAACTAGTAGGCAGCTACACAGTTCCCATAACAACTGGGAACGATGGAGCCTGATGGCTCATGCCAGCCTACAGAACGCAGATGCCACTCCCTGTCGGGTAGAACTTGCCCCCTGGCCCAGTAATGACCCACTCTTGCCCTCATGTAGAAATGTGGCTCGCTTTTCAGGTCATTCATTTCTCTTCCATGTGTTTGGAACTCTCTAGCTTTATGCTCTTACTCCAGAAGTATGGCTTGTCATGTTGTTTTTGTAACACCCACGCATCTTTCTCACTGCATTAACATAAAAATCTCAGCTCCTTGGTCTTTCTGTTTTCTAAACAAGGTTTTTGATGTCTAAACCAGGTGCCCCTTTTCTGGGGGGAATAATTCTGAGAAAAACAGCTTTTTCTAAAGTAACTTAAGTGCCTCCCTTGTTACTTGGTCACTCTCTTTATTCAATCTTGCCCTCCTTGAGGGCAGCACTGAACAGAACCATAGCTTTAGGGCACCGCTCTGAAGAGACTTGTTATTGGGCCCTGAGTGAGGGTGACCTCTGGTGGACACAACTGATTCTTTTCTCTCACCATGTGTTATTGCTGCTATTGCTGCTTGTTTAAATTGTGGTTAACCATTTGTAAGTGTACAGCTCAGTAGTGTACAGTCACATTGTTTTGCAATCAATCTCCATAACTCGTTTCATTTTGCTAAAGTAAAACTATGATCCAGTAATAACTGTCCATCTCCCCCAGGCCCTGGCAACTTCCCTTTTACTTTCTGTCTTTATGAAACTGACTATGCTAGGAACTGCATGTAAGTGGATCACATGGTGTTTGTCCTTTTGTGACCAGCTTATTTTACTTAGCTTAATGTCTTCAACGTTCATCCATACTGTAGCATGTGTCATAATTTACTTTCTTTTAAAGGCTGAATGGTATTCCATTGTATACAGAATACCACATTTTGCTAATGTGTTCATCTGTTGATGGACTTATGTTGCTCTCACATTTTGGTTATTGTGAATAATATTGCTGTAAACATGGATGTACAAATAGCTCTGGAGACTCTGCTTTCAATTCTTTTTTACTATAGACCCAGAAGTAGAATGCTGGATCATCTGGTAATTCTATTTTTTAAAAACTTTTTTATTGATACACAATGAATATACATATTTTCATGGCACATGTCATAATTTGATACATTCATATAACGTATAAAGATCAAATCAGGGTGATCGAGATAGCAATCACCTTAAATATTTATGTCTATGGTGGGAACATTTGAGTTATTCTCTTCCAGCTCTTTTGAAAGGTACAATAGATTAATGTTAATTAATGTTAACGAGTCACCCTACTCATTTCTCAAATACTAGGTCTTGTTTCTTGTATCTAACTGTATCTTCTATCTAACTGTTTATTGGTACCCATTAATCAATCTCTCTTTATCTGACCCTCTGCCTTTCCCACCTTTCTGGTTTTCTAGTAACCACCAATCTACTCTCTGTCTTCGTGAGAAGTCCTAACCATAGATAATTCTATTTTTATTTTTGGGAGGACTGCCATACTGTTTTCCACAGCAGCTACACCATCTTACATTGGCATCAACAGTGCACAGGAGTTTTGATTTCTTTAACACTTATTTTCTGTTTTTATTTTAATACGCCTAATAAGTGTGAGGTGGTATCTCATAGTTTTGTTGTTGCTGTGTTTTCCCCATTGTTTATTAATCATACACCATGTGTCAAGAGCTTTTAACACTCTTGGCAATCCTGTGCAGTAGGCATTACTTTTCCAACTCACTGTTGTGGAAATGAAGGCTCAAAGAAATTAAGTGAGGTATTAAGTAGTAGAACTGGGTCAAATCTAGGTCTTTTTATCTGAGGTGCATACTTTGAAAGGTGATGCTCCCTCATATTCAGTGTACCTGGTTTGTTTTAGGTTTCTATCATATTCAATTGTAAAATTTTGGAAATAATTTTTTTTCTCTTCCTGTCACTAGGAACTCTATCTATTGCTCCCAGAGAGAAAAATGATAAGGAGATTAACTGCCCAGCATTTTGTGGACCAACATCTCTGGGCTTTATTATTCCTCTTCTTCACTAATTGAGCACATATTTATTGAGTGTCTATGTAATATACTATATTTGGCCCTGAGAACACAGCAGAGTAGATAAGCTAGATCTCTCTCAAAGCGCATAGGGGCTTTTAATCTTGATAATGACTTGTTGATCTATCTATGATGCTGTGCAAAGAAGTCATTTGGTCAGAAACCACTGAGGATTCTTTAATAGGGATCTTTGAATGCCATAGAGGGATAGGCGAAAAGCAGGGTATTGTACAGGTTGAAGGTAGTTGGCAACATCTGGGGCTCATTAGAGGAACAACTTCCAGATCCCCATGTCCTACTGCCCACTTGGCCACCTTTTAAATTCTACATTCTTTTTCCTCTAGGGTCTCCTTATTTTCAAGATTCCAGTAATCACCTAGTGCATGAGTCTTCACCTCCACCTCTCCTTGATAGCGCCTCCATTCCTGGGGGCCTGTAAACATGTTACCCACATGACATTTTCTCTTGAATGTCATGTTGTACTTTCAAATTTTGCATTCAATTTTCAAATTCAATTTCAAATGTCCCTTCAAGTTGCAAATTGGCTCATACTTCTGATATCTCTTTTCTGTTAGTGTTACTTTATATTCACTTGGGCTTCAAACTTTAAAGTCATTTCTCATCTGTCTTAAGTCAACCAACTACTCAGTATTAGTAATTTGTCCTTGTTGATATTCTTTTTGTATTGAACCCAACTAACCAAAGATCAGAAGGAACATACCTGTTGTCAATAAAACTAGGATTATTTAACTTGCTGTGGCAAAGAACATCCTTTAGGAAAATCTCACAAGTGTTTCAGTGGGGTAATTTGGGATGGTCTTCTAACTGGGTTTGAGTTTGTATGGATGATTTTGAGGAAGGCTTAGGGAAGTGAAGGCTATTTTTTGAATCAGGGGCATTCAGTGATTGAAGGTCAATAATTTTTATCTAAAAGGTGAGAGAATTAAAAAATGTTAGAGTTATTGATAAAACAAACAAACAAACAAAAACTCCAGAAAACACTCAGAGAAAGATGATATGAATCAGAGAAAGGTAAATTTAGCATTTTGTGGTCAGACAGTGGCCTTGCGTATGTCTTTCTCTGAACATGGTAATGGAGTAGACTGAGAATTTTCTATTTCCGATTATGAACATCACAATCTGGTTTCATTGTCTCAACTGGGATTTATTTTTCTTTCTTCCCTCACCTTCCATCCACATCTGAACTTATTCCCTCCTGTTTGAACAATTGGAGGAGCCATTTTACTTTCCTGTGCCTCTCTCGCTCTGCCCACTCCACTCTGTTCTTCACATCATTGCTGAGTCAAAAAACACGACTTTAACCTTGTTACTCTTCTGCACAAAATACTTCTTTGGGTTTCTATTGCTTATAGAAAAAGTCCACAGTCATTATTTTGATACTCAAGGAAGTACACACTCTATTTCCAGTCACTCTTTTCAGACCTCCTTCTCAGGCCTCCCTTACTTTTTAGTCTAATTTGAATATAATATTTGCTTTCTAGTTTTTATGCCAGTGAATGCTTGATGTACTCTTAATATATGTATTTTATATATTATATATACAATACATTATTGTATAAAAAATACGGATTTTTTTGGGGGGGGTCTAGAACAGACTTGCTGAATATGAACCTTCAAGTCACAGTGTAGGTAACAGTGATTTTGTTTTCATTTTGTTTCTCTCTCTCTCTTTATTTATTTATTTATTTATTTATTTATTTTTTGAGATAGGGTCTCACTCTGTTGCCCAGGATAGAGTGCATTGGGGTGATCAGGGCTCACAGCTGCTTTGACCTCTCAGGTTCAAGTGATCCTCCTACCTCAGCCTCCTCAGTAGCTGGGACTACAGGCACGTGCCACCACACCTGGCTAATTTTTTATTTTTATTTTTATTTTTTGTTGAGACAGCGTTTCCCTATGTTGTTCAGGCTGCTCTTGAACTCCTGTTCTCAAGCAGTACTCCTGCTTTGGCCTCCCAAAGTGTTGGGAATAACAGGCATGAGCCATTGAACCGGCTGCGATTTCATTTTCTTAAGGTGCTTGTGATGCAGAATGCTTATGTGCCACATTTTGGAGTGCATTATTTTATGGCTTTATTCATGCTGTTCCCTCTCTCTGGAAGATGCTTCAATTACTTGAGTTGTCCACCCTTTAAGTCCAGTTGAGAAATCTGTCCCTAACTGCCTAAGCTTAGAGTCCCTCTGAATCTGACCTGTTATAGTATTCATTACATGTATCATGTTATTCCTTTGCTATCTTACCCATTAGAGCTTCTAAGTGCTTTGAAGGCAAGAGCCTTGCCTGTATTTCTTTCTAACTCTCATTGTCCAAGGGCAGTCTTTTATAAACAGTAGGTGTTCTGTAAACCACAAAAAAGAGCAACATGGTTCACTGATACTCATTAAATTTGAATATAAAAAAGAATTTCAATCAGTGGAATAGATGTTCCCTAATACTGATCTCCACTGCAAATTAATAATTTCTATATAATGTGTAGCCAATTATTAAGGTCCTAATTTTAATTTTAAAAATTGAGCCACATTGAGAATTTTAAAAAATCATTTTGGAGTAATTTTTTTTGGGACTTCTTATATTTGCATTTTAATATGCATGTTTTCAGACAGAGGGAGAGAGAGAAAGAGCTTACCTTTAATCTGTGTGCATTTTTATTATAAAAATTGAAACTCAGGAGATAAGGAATCTCATTTTATTGGAAAGGTATGCAAAATTTACAAACTTTTCACACAGCTTCTCCAAGAAATCTTATTATGTTTTGGGATTTCGGCCTGGTTGATTTAAAGAGTGGTGTTTCTAAAGATTCTTATCACACTCCTTACACTCTCAGTTCAATCTTAGCAACTTGGATATAGAAAAATGGGTTTCCTTTCCCCTGGAAGGGGCTGGGCTCTAAACACAACTGCCTTTGAGGCACTTATTCCCTTTTCCTTAAAGTGTAGTTATAGTCTCTGCTACTACACAGAGTAAAGTATAAAAATTTAATCACCCACAAGCCTTCTTTCTTATTTCCATGCCTATGAATCTATATAACAAAAAATACCTTACAGAAAACACATAAAACTTTCACTGTGGTCATGAATTGCTCCAAACTACTCCTCAGTCTGTGAATCTCAATGAGGCGGTAGAATTGGGTCTCTTGAAGGAGTAGAAGCAGTTCAGTTGGTTACTCTTAAGTCTTGAGTGCCATCTGCACTATTGGAGGCTTTGTGTTCACGACCTTATTCACAGGCATTGCTTAGACTCTATTGTCTAAGACGTGGAGGGCTGACAGGGTGTGATGCAGCCGTTTCCTGATTTGCACATTTAGACTGAGTGTTCAAAGCCACAGAGCATTGTCTTTGTTGATACACTCAGCCGTGCATTCTGTTAGGTGTTTTTGCTGGTTTTGAGAAGAGAGTTCTTCAACATGCTCTTTTCTATCAGAGAGTAAACAGACTGCATGTTACCTATGGCCACAAGGTGCAGAGACTGGGGTTAGAGTTCAGTGGTAGAGCATTTGACTGCTTACGGTGCAGAGAGACAAGCAATCCCCAGCACATGTGAAGTGCTGGAGCATCCTCACTCCGCTCTCTCATGACTGTGTGCTCGCACAAGCCAGCACATCTAGTGGCACCTGGTTATTGCCCTAAGACCTCCTTTCCTCTCTTCATTGATTATCTGTAAAACATGTAATAGATGAATGAAAGAATAAACACTTGGATATAAAAAATGTCTGTTTCCATGATCAAATAGTTTGTGTATAATTCAATCAGTGACTTTTTGACCCCCCAATTAAACAACATGTAGTATAAGAAAATAAAGGAACCCTTTTCGTGTGGAAGGTGAACTTGTGAAAAGAGAAGAAAAAGAAGAGGTATTGTTGAAGCACAAAGACCATGAAGGGCATTAGTGTCCTTATTCAACCTTAACAGGGACTAAGGTCGGAGAAAAGTCAAACACAGATGTTCCATCCTATAAGGGATGTTACAGATATCTAGTCTGATTCTTAACCCTGGTTGCATATTAAAATTGTGTAAGAAATGTTGGTATTAACTGGTTATTGAAATACAACAGGTACACACCATGAGTGTACGGCTCAATCATTGTATTAGTCTGTTCTCACACTGCTAATAACGATATCCCCAAGACTGGGTAATTTATAAAGGAAAGAGGTTTAATGGACTCACAGTTCCACATGGCTGGAGAGGCCTCACAACCATGGTAGAAGGCAAAGGAGGAGCAAAGTCACATCTTGCAAGCTGGCAGGCAAGAGAGAACATATACAGGGGAGCTCCCCTTTATAAAACCATCAGATCTCCTGAGATTTATTCACTATCATGAGAATAGCACAGGAAAGACCCGCCTCTGTGATTCAGTTACCTTGCGGGTGCCTTCCATAACACATGGGAATTATGGGAGCTGCAATTCAGGATTGAGATTTGGGTGGGGACACAGCCAAACCATATCAATTATTAAAAACCACAATTTCTTTTGCACCAATGTAATAATTTTCATGAGGTAAACATGCCCCTGTAACTACCATCAGATTGAGAAATAGAACATTTCTAGCCACAGAAGCCCCCATATTTTTCCTCGTCATTATATTCCCCACAGAAGTAACCGTTGTCCTGACTAAATTCTATAAATGATTTTTGCTTATTTTTGAAGTTTATATACATGGAATAATAGAGTATTATGTTCTTCTGTGTCAGGCCTTTTTCCTTTTCTGCCCAACACAATGTTTGTGAAATTCTGCAAGTATCAATAGTTCATTCCTGGAAAACAATTCTCATTGTTGTCCACTACCTCATTTATGAATATGCCACCATTTATTTACCTATTCTACTGTTAATGGACATGTGTTGACTGCAGTTTGGGACTACTGCAAACAGGGCTGCCATCAATATTACTTTGTAAATATTTTGGTGAATATATGTAAATATTTTGTGGGGTGTATACTCAGGAATAGAATCGTTGGACCATGATCTATGTGTATGTTCAGTTCGGTGTGCACAGCTACTTGTTTTCCAAAGCAATCACACCAATCTACACTCAAATTCTAATTGCTACATATTCTTACCCACCTAGAAACTTTAAAAAATGCCCAAACTCAAGCTCCATTCAGGCTCTACCCCAGAACAGTTAAATAATAATTTTTGGGGCAAGGACCAAGAACTGGCATTTAAAAAAACTCCCTAGATGGTACTAATGTGCATCGGGGAAGAGAACTGAAAATTGTAATTATTCAGGTGAAGTAATTGGGGTATGAAGAGATGAAATTCTTTGCCCAAGCCACCTCAACAGTGAAAGGACCAAGGCTAGATGCCAAGTCTGACTCCTGCCCCATGCTTTTTCTTCCTGGCTGGTCTCATTTGGACGTACTTCCTTAGTATGCCATGCTCATATTGTGAAAATGAACTTTGGCTTCGCCTATACTTTTAGAGCACTTTTTTTTGTTTACAAAGCAGTTTTTTTAGGCTTCGACAGGTAGGTAGAGCAGGTATGCAGGACTGGCTACATCATTTGTGAGATCTAGTGCAAAATGAAAATGCAAGGTTCCTTGTTCAAATTTGATTAAGAATTTCAAGACCATAACAGCAGACATTAAACCAAGCATGGAGCTCTTCTAAGAGTGGGGTCATGTCTGATTGCACAGATTCCACATTCATAAAACTGGCCCCACAGGTGTTATTACAATATTTGAAAGTTACAGATGAAAAAGTAAGGTTTGGTGACTTGGTAAGTGGTTCAATTCAGAGTTGAGACTGGTCTGATGATACCTGCTTTGGTTTTATGGCATAAATGATGGGTATGTTTCTCTTTTCTAGGATTTTAAAAAATAAAATGAAAAAAATGATGTAGATTAATTGCAAAATGCATACAGAGGGAGAAATTTTGAAATAAAAAGAAGGAGGTATCATTTGGCAAAAGGAGTAAAGAACACATTTTGGGAAAATGAGATACAACTAACTGCTGTTAAAACTGGCACTTGGGCTCCTTGCCTACTCACTCTTTCTGGACATTTGTGTTCTTTTTTCCTGAGACATTTGGCTGATAAACTCCATCCAGATGTTTGGACCCTCCCAGTAGATACCTTCATAAGCCTAGTGTTGGGAACGGTCAAAAAAACAGATGGAAAAATATACTTCCTGGAGTCAAAATATTTAATAAAACATGGAAACATAGTGAAACTCTCAAATAGGCATGGAGTTGGAAACAGAATTGTTAAGAAGTAACTCTCAATTGTACGTGTGTGTGACAAAGTAAGAATAATAAAAATCTACCCTAAATATCTCCAATTAATCTGTTTCTTCCCATGCTATCCCCACAATATTCTTACAAGCCTATGACAAACTTCATTAAACTAGAGATAGTTTGTAATCAAGGAGCTACATTATCAGATATCTATTTCCATGAGGGGAGGTAATTTCTGATCAATTCGGGCACTTTTGAAGTTTCTTTTTGCCTCTTTTTAGTTGTTTGGGGATATTTGTGAATGGCAAATAGTAATATGTAACTAACACTTCTTTCCTTAAAATGGTCTTTTTTCTTAGGAGTGGTTTCAGTTGAATTAGTTTGTCTTCTGAAGACATGCAAAGGCATTTCTGACTTTGGCTCCTCTTGTACACCAGACCCTTGTAGCTCTTCCATCCCACAAGAGTGAAGACTCAGGAGACAGAACTTAGAACTTGAGCCCAAGCCACCAGATACTTGAGTTAAGGGGTCTGGTGGGCCTTTAAAACAATCACATACCCTTCTTTGCTTTCATTTTCTTTGTCTATAAAGTGGGGATGTTATGGACTATGTCCTCTCTACCATCCCAAATTCCTATGTTGAAGACCTAATCCCTAGTACCTCACAATGTTGCTGTTTTTGGGGATGGGGCTTTAAAAATATAATTAAGATTAAATGGGGTTGTTAGGGTGGGACCTACTCCAATATGACTGGTTCCCTTATATGAAGAGGAGATTAGGACACACGTAGACACAAGAGGGAAGACCATGTGAAGACAGAGGAAAAAGACGTAAATCTATTCACCCAGGAGAAAAACCTCAGAAAAAAGATTAACCCTGTTGACACCTTGATCTTGGACTTTCAGCCTTTACAACTGTGAGGAAATACATTTCTGTTGTTTAAGCCACCCAATCTTCGGTACTTTGTTATTGCAGCCAGAGCTAAGACAGAGGGTGATCTAATAACACTCACTTCCAAGATCGTTTTGTGGAATAAATGAAATCAGCATGTTGATTAACTGTCAAGTGTTGAGTAGGCGTTACTTACTGCTATAAACCACTAACTTTTGCTTTTCTTTGTTGTGCACATGGTTTACCTGTCCCTTTATTTTATTCCTTTTCCCACTCTCCATTTCTGCCTTTAACATACAGCATGTCTCCTTAAGAAAAGATAATTTAATTCAAAAGTGAAAGAGCCACACCACTAAGTGTTTCACCCTCCGTGTTTATTTGTTTATAGTTTAAATCTAAACAAGAAGCCTCAGGTGTCCTTTTCTTTGTTGAGAGGTCAAATCCCAAATACACACCCAGATGTAAATGTGCTCCTGGGGTCTAGTGTCTCACCTCTGAGTCACATCTGTTTTTCCACACTCCCCACTCTCACCATTCGTACTAAACAGAAACAGGAGAAAGAGGACAGATGAATACTCTCAGGGGTAATCCCCCAGTAGCCATTTTCTCTTTTGCTGAAAGACTATTTTTCTTGTTATCTAACTATAAATGCCCTCATTTTATCCAATTGACTGTGCTAATATTACCTTGAGAATAGTTAGTATTTATAGAGCAGATCCCCCTAGAAGCTCAAAGTTCTATATAAATATTGTCTCATTAGAAACTCATATATCCCCATAAATTAGGTTGGTGGATACTGTGATTCCTCTGATGTGCAGATGGAGAAACGGAGGGTGGGTGACTTTTGCAAATTCAGAAATGCTGGGAGGGAAATATGGAAAAGCAGCACCTTCTCAGATTTAGCGATAAAGCCTCAGGCCAGCTCCCCAGATTTTCACAGGCTGAAAGGCATTCAGTACAAAGCCATCTGACTGTGTTTTGATGAGGACTTAGAACATTATAAACATCATTATCCTTGCTTTTCCCTGGAGACTAGGGCACAGAGTTTTAACTGATGAGGGCTGAAAAGTACCTGTAAAGTCTTGAAAGTAGGATTTAGATGTTTTGTTTTTTTTCCTGGTAGCTAGCTGTTGATCACTACTGGTTTCTTCAGCTCACTTTTGATAGTCTCATTTCTGAATCAATCTCATCAGTAATCCCTATAGCAGTACCCTACAACAGCAAGGTCCCATCCTATAAGAGTAAGTCTGCCCACAATCTTTCAATATGTTTTTTTTTTTTTTTTTTTTTTTTAATCAGCAAACTCCTAATTCAAGAGTGTGCTCCCACACCTATCTTTCATTCTTTTAGTGCCTTGGTCTTCCTTTGTCTTTATTTTCTCCTCTGAAAATCCTGCTTGGGTTAGTTACATGGCTGCAAAAGCTAATAAATAGGCTTATCAAATGACAGATAATTGCTAATAAAAATCACCTAATAAAATATACATTATTAATAACATAGAATGCCAGTATGGCTGTGCCACAAAGCAGTGAAAAACAGAGACCAAGTATAAAGGGGCTGTCAAGGTTAAGATTGCTTCTGCCTCAGCACCTAATTGGTTAATGGAAGCAGCAGTGGAGAGTATGCAAAAGCATCCAAGGCTGAGGATAAGCCAGAGGGGAACTGAGACACTGCAGATGGATTTCCTGCTTATGGGTCAGGGCTGAATTGAAATTGTGACTGCAGGACTGACAGGTTTTTATTATAATATCCATCTCCCTGTAAAATCTGGTGAGCAGCTTCCCTGCCGACTCAATAATGCCTATTGCTGAACATCTGCAGTTACACAAAGGACTATTACTGTTGGCTGAAAGCTTTCTTATAGAGGATACTTCTTTAGAAAAGGAAGTAGCCGCCTTTACCTGCAGTGGGGTGGGGATACACTACAGATATTTAATTCAGCATTTTCATAGCACAGCATATTCATGTGTAACTTGCTTAATTATTTCTTGAATGGCTTTGAGATTTGTATTTCTGAGGTCTTTGTTCTGTAGAACATGCAAATACTTCTCTCTCTGTCTTTCTTATACATTAAGTCATTCTTTTGTCCTGTTATCAGACTCAAGATTGTAAAAGTGTCATTTCCTTTCAGAAAGTTCTTTTTTTACAATCAAGATTATTAACTTCATATATTAATGCTTTTTAAAAAGGATAAAAGTTTTATTTTCTAACAAGTAATACTGCACTTTTTCAAGAGACATGTGCTATAAAGAAGCTTGTTAGGGAAAGATTGCAAAGAATACACACATTTAAATTGAGCAAGTGCTAGTCTTTCACATAACGAGAGGGAGATCCCACCTGCAACTAGCTTTTAACAGACATAGTGCAGAAACTACACCATTACGATTCCAAGAAAATTTTCATAGGAAAAATAAATATTATCCATAAATCTCAAAATTTATTTCATAGATTTCATGCTAAAAGCACAATTATGGGTATCTCTAGAGGCTAAAATATTTTAAAGGCTACAAATCCCTAGTTATTCTATTCTCTGGTGCTTGTTTAATTTTTTCAAAGACATTATCTCCTGTCAGGTAATGAGATCTCTCCTCCTAGTTAATCTTTTTTCTCTTTCCATGAAGTAAATTGGTATTTTTGCATGGTTGGCAGAAATAGGGCAGTGACAGGTTTGAGAAAAATCCGGATAAGAAATCTGGTGCCGCCAGTGTTACGTGCCTCTTGGTAGATCAACCAAAATAGCCAAGAAGATGAGGCCCTTTGATTGGCCTACCTGGGTGGCATGCCCACCACAGGTTCCAGAGGAACCGGTCCACCTAGTTGGGTTCTGCTGGCAAATGTGTCAGGAGAGAGGGGTCAGAAAGTTGGGGCTTGGGGGTGTGAAGGATGTTCAGTGATCATTTGTGACTCTCATGGCTGTTCTGGCCTTTCTCAAATATCAGTGTCCCTGTGACCTAACTTAAGCTCATCCTTTTAGGGCCCTTACTGTATGCTAAGCATTGTTCTAAATACTTCATGTATGTATTACCTCTTTAAATCTAATGATAAGAATGGGTTCTCATTTTTCACTCTCACTATATATACACACACACATAAACACATCTGCATATGTGTTATGCATATATGTTGTGTCTGTGTGTATGTTAGCTTTTGATTTTTTTTAATCAAGGAGATTTACATCCCATCTCCTTTGGCAGCCCTTTTCTGTGAAAGCACACAGTGCTTGCTCTTGCAATGTCATGACATGTTAGGGACTCACCAGGCCATGTCTGTTTATAGTCATGTTATGTTTTGTGCTTGTCACGTTACTGCATCTTAAACTATTTGAAGGTGGAGATAATTTCTTACACATTTTGCTGTGCCACATGGTTCACACAGCCTGACACAGAGCACAGGCTCATCTCTTTGCTGAGGAATTAGAACCTGACTGCAGCTTTGAACACAGTGGGATTGTGGTTGGCAGAGTTCAGTGGATTTATTTATCTCCAAGATCATATTTTATATTTTGCTCTGTCAAATCACTATATCTTCTCAAGGTGAAAATTCCAATAACAACTGAATATATAAATATGGCTAGAAACTGAAAATGAGATGTTGTAGATAATTAGACATTTATTCAGGGAGAAAATGGCTGCACTGATTTTTTCCCCTGGAAATTGGCTTTACTTTTCTTTATAATTAAAAACTAACATATTGCTTTTGTAAAAATATGACCTATTTCCTTTACTTGTAACTTTAAAAAGCTAATTCTACCAATTTCAGTGTAATCATTACTGACTCATAAATCACTTGAGAAAAACAGACTTTGAACATTTCCTGTTTTGCAAATGAGGAAACTGAAACCCAGGCATGTTAAGTGGTTGGGCCAAAGTCACACATTACATTACTAGCAGAGACACTTTGACTTAGAATATATATTTTATCCAATAAATATTCAGGCTCTAGGAGATACCTTGCTGCTGGTAGGAACTCAATAAATATTGGTTGGGAGAATAGATTATTCTGACTGGGTACTGACCAATCAGAACAGAAGTTGCCCTTAACAACTAGTGTGGCCATAGTGGTGCATATTGACAAAGTGTTGGCCCTGAAAGCCATGAGGCTAACCACTGTGCCTGCACCAAGTAGGCAGATGGTCAGAGCTGAGGGTTCATTTACTTCATCCCTTTGTTTTTCTAGATGTGTCCCAAGCCACACATTCAAATCAAGAAGTGGAAGTCAGCTTGTGGGTTCCTGGTGGATAGTGCTTTCCACCACATCAATTCTAAATGTGTAGATAGAAATGACATGAGGTTATAGTAGAAAGACAATAATTTGGTTCTTGGTAACTAAATAGTTCTATAATGAGGCAGAGGTAAGTTAACCCTTAAGGAGAATAATTAGAAGTGTTTAGCTTCATTTAGGAGACAAGAGTGAAGCTGAAACTCAAATGAGAAAGTAAGAAGTCAAACTATAGATATCGTGAAAGTCTTTGAGTAAAATGCATCATTGAAAGAGATAGATAAGAGAATCATTAAAAGATTTCCTGGAGAATGTTGCTTGAGGTTCAAGGTATGAGAAACAGAAGGGAGCAGAAGATTATAGTTGTAATTGACTCACCAACCCGTATCTTCAATTGTATTCTTTGGTTTCAACATTTTAATACCTCTGTAGAATTCCAGTTCACTGATGCCTAAAGTAGCAGTGTCCTTGGCAATGATTTAAAAGACATCCTGTGAAGAAAAGCGTGCTACTAGTTTAACCTTTTATTCTTAGTTTTGAAAAATAGAATGAGGATTGACCACTCCTACTCAATTATGAACCAGAGTAATGCTTCTAGAGAGTCAGTTTTATCCTCATTTATCATAGCAAAAAGTCAATAAATGATATATGACAGTTAATAGATCTGGAAATAATGCATAAGATTTTCTTTTAAAATTTAAAGATTATCAACATTACAACGGAAACGGGAAAAATTAGCAGAATTAAAGGGTTTCCCTTTTGCCAGAACAAATAGGGGACAGACAAAATATTACAAATAGTTATTAATTGCTTTTCAAAATAAACCTTTCTGGACTAAGTTGTTTTTTGTTTGTTTGTTTTGAGCCTGTGTACACACCACTTTAATAAACTTTATAATATGAAAAGGAAAATAATTTTCCCAAATTGTTTTCTTTTGGTGAGGGGGAAGGGCAGGGAGGATTCTCTGTTAGGAGCCAGAAACGTGGATGAAGCAGAGGGTTTCTTCAAAGGACGAGTCCGTAACCAATCTTTTAAAAATGAATGGCAGGGGTTCAGTCTATCAAATTAAGATACATTTGGCTACTTTCCCAACCCTTCTCGTTTCCTCTAGAGCTACTTAGTGAGTCATCCCTACAACAGGGATTTAGTAAACATGATGAGTGGAAAATTCCATAATGTTCCCCAAAGCCAAATTCAAATCTTTTTCAGTTACTAATTTAGGCTATTTTGCTCCTCTTTTAATTGGTATAAATAATGGCTCAGCTAAATTTTGAGTGTTCTTAATAGTATATTGAATAGGCACAGTGATATAATGCAAGTCTAAAAATCCATTGAATCTTAAGAAAAAAACTGCTACTGATATTTCTTCCCTTTTTAAAATCTACACTATTAGGCACTCTGAGTTTATCTGCCAGTCAGTTTGCCTGAGTTGTAAATCATGTGAATTTGTGTACCTGTTACCTGTTGACCACCCAGGATACAATAATACTATTGATTATCCACACTTTCACATCTGGGCAATTATTACTGAAATGATTCGACCTGAAATCTGAGTTATATGCCACTAAGTTATAAACCACAGCAACAGCTGAGTGAAAGACCAAAACTACAGCTGAGTGAGATGTTGGGTGGCTCTGCACAGGAAGATGGGATGCTGGGTTTCTTTTGCTCCATTACTCCTGAGAACCTAGAGGAGAAACACCTTTATTGTGAATCCCTTAATTGCCTGTATCCCAAGAAGCCCAGCCGTGGTTTGACATTCACTCTCTGTTAGTGGAAGGCAGTGTGACTCAGACAAAGGATAAAGCTGACAGCCTCACTCTGAAGCGTATGAATATTTAAAGCACTGTTAGCATTGCATGTGACTGGTAAATAGTTATTTGTCATGCTTACACTGAATGAATTTTGCATTTATTTTGCTTTTGTCTTTTGAATGTCCAAATAAACAAATGAGGCTTCTTTAAACTCACAGGCATGCCATTTCCATGAAAAAACTCTCTGTACCTTGTTTTAGTCAGTTGCCACGGATTAATAATTTATACTCAAAAAGGATTGCCTGTGAATTCTTAATTTCTAATGACTTATTATAGTTTCCAGGTGCATGAGCTGGATTTATAATTACCAAGTCTTCTATTTCCTAATTGTAGGGCCTTTTACAGGTAACTTACCCTTATTGAATCTTTATTTCCTCAGCTCTAACATGAGGACTTGAGTCAAATCAGAGTGCGTGTTTTATGTGACTAGCACTTCATGACCGAGGCAGGACTGAACACCGTATAATGATTAGGTTTTCAATGTTAGACAGCAGGTGATTTTTCCCCATAATAATTCATGTTTTTTATTTTTTCAAAATGAATGATAAAAGATCTAGTGATAGTGGGAGCAATGATCATTTGAAGGCAGGAAGTAGCTGCAGTGTTTAGGTGAGGCTTATGCTCTGTATCTTGCCACAGTCTTGCAGCTTCTATCACGTTCCTAACACTGAGAATGAATGGCAATTGCCATTTATACAGCACTTGCTCTACTATGCTTTTCTAATCCTGGCCTGCTTTGATTGTTTATATTTCTTGTCTGGTCTTTGGGAGCATGTGTTTGCAACCTCTGGACCCTAAATTCTAAAAAGTCTGTGATTCACTATTTTATTTTTAAAGAAATGTCAAGAATAATTTTGCTGTACAGCAAGATATTTTGTTAAGTCTTAAGCCGTTTTTTACATTCCTAAAATATATGTTTGGTGGCCACATATGAAGCAGGCTGGCATTTTGCTGACTGACAGCTGGAGTCCACCCAGGTCCTATAGGCTGCCCATAGTTCCTTGTTGTTTGGATTTCTCCAATACAGCTGTTTAACTCATCAAATCAGCAAAGAGAGTCTCTCCCTTCAGACTGTTAAGACAGAGTCTTATAAAATATAAACTACTCATGGCAGTGACATGCCATCATCACCTTTGCCATATTCTATTGATTAGGAGCAGGCTGGGCACGGTGGCTGATGCCTATAATTCCAGCACTTTGGGAGGCTGAGGCAGGCAGATCACTTGAGGTCAGGAGTTTGAGACCAACCTGGCCAACATGGTGAAACCCTGTCTCTAATAAAAATACAAAAATTAGCTGGGCATGATGGCATACGCCTGTAATCCCAGCTACTCTGGAGGCTAAAGCAAGAGAATCACTTGAGCCTGAGAGGTGGCAGTGAGCTGAGATCATGCCACTGCACTCCAGCCTGGGCCACAGAGTGGAACTGAGACTTCATCTCCAAAAAAAGAAAAAAGAAAAAAAGAAAACAACAAAAAAAGCAAGTCGCAGATCACAGGTTCTATTTGCACTCAGTGGGAGGGGATTGGACACAAAGGTATGAACAAGAGATGGGAATCATTGGAGGTCACTCTAGGGTCTGTTTGCCACATACAGTAAAATATTTTTTACTTCAATAAATATTTAGCAATTACCATATATAGCATTTATTCACTCAATGAAAAGGAATGAAAACCATAATGATAAATACTTTTAAAAATGCTAAATTGAATAAGATGCAATTCCTACCTTCTAGGGGCTTACAGTTTGTAAGCAAAGATGCAATTCCTACCTTCTAGGGGCTTAAAGTCTAATACGTGAATTTATCATTCCATTTACTCTAAAAGGCATTTAAAATATGTTCAGAATGTGCTTCTGAGAATCTTCAGGTTAAAATGTGTGTATTGGAGTATATTTGCTTAAGACGGTGGACAAGCCAGGTGTGGATGAGTACCCCTGAGTCCCAGATCTCATTAGCACCCAATGAGAGTTTGAGATGGGAGGCTGAGGCAGGAGGATCATTTGAGTGCAGGAGTTCCAGGCTGTAGTGCACCAGGATCTCACCTGTGAATAGCCACTGCACTCCAGCCTGGCAACATAAAGAGAACTCATCTCTAAGAAGAAAAGAGACAGTGGATTAAAATTTTCGCAAATTATTTAAAATATGACTGCTGTGGATGATGGCTTCCACTCTCCACTTAACTTTGCTAGCATAAGTATGACATAAAATTAACAACTTAACTGCCAGGTACAGAACAGGTGATCAATACATGTTTTTTTTTCTTTTTTTAAATCTTTGATTATCTTCTCTTTTATGGGATGGGGCAATTATTAATGGAGAAAGCCTAGTACAGATACTGCATCAGTTATCTGTAAATGCGTTAACATCACACTGAGTTTCTTACAGTGAATTATCTATAGAAAAGGTATTAAATCACATATCAAAAATAAGACACGTATTATTATCTTACTGAAGCTCATCATTGCCTAATACACATTTTATCCTGTCCCTATCCCACATCTCTCAGGGGAAAAAAGAAGGATTTCACATTCCAAATGCTAACACAAATTTCCACAAATCAGATTTCAATCAATGAATTTATTTGCAACAACCAAAAGATGCAAACACATGAAACACATGGGATTACTGATATAAAGTCTCTGCTTAGTGTGATTGATACTATAACTCTCATTGGGCACTAATGAGATCTGTGATTACTACAGAGGCAGCATGTGGCCTTTAATTAGGGAGAAAAAGTGCTTTTCACTGTTTCATTATGACATTTTTAGCAGGAAGAAAAATAGAGCACTGTTCACATTGTGCTTAAAATTATCCACTGACATTTGTCCTGTAAACTCCTCCCTACAACAAATTCCTATATATTCTATGTTACCCTCAATATGTGTATATGTGTAAATAGTGATATTTACACATACACATATGAGACACTATTCCCTTATTTGTTGAAAACAAAGTTGTAGCATATGCAGTTTTCTGTTTCTCAGAAAGAAAAATGTGACCATGTTTATTTCTTTAAATTCATATTTTGTGAATTAGACATTCCAATTTAAATTATCTGGTCAAATCAACTTTCAACATGCGTTCTTGCTAGCCTATTTTTGACATCAAAGGTGTTGCTCATTTTTTATCTGATTCTTGAAATTAAGAAAGAAAAATGTTCAATTTGGCATATTTTTCTCTTTTTTATTGCTGATCAGCAGGATATTTAGACTTGATAACTAAATGGGTTTTATCTCCATTTTACAGGGAAAAACAAGACTTAGGATGTTAAAAGTATTGCCTAGTACCTCCTGGTGACTTAGCACTTGGGATGAATAAAAAGAAGAAGCATGAATATAAATGTGTTGATTATGACAGTGAAGGAATCAGAAGTTTCCATTTCATTACATAAGATATTGTATATGTGGATACAATAGATGGGTACATATTATAGATTCACATCTTGTATTTGCAGCCGGGAGAATGCTGTATGTAAATAAGGCCATGCATATGCAGTGCATTCCAAATCATCTGGGAGCTAACTGCCTGGTTTGTGAATTTCTTCAAGTTCATATTTTTCCTCTAGTCATTTCATCAGATATAGGACTCCATTAAGTGATTACTTCATTTGCAAATATCTCTTTATTTAAAATGTCCCATTCATCTTTACTGGACCTACATTGTGAAATAATGTATTGTGAAATAATGTTTGTTCCCAAACTACCTTCTGAATATTTTTGCTTTTGTTAGGCCTCAGTATCAAATCGATTAATGTGATGAATATGATTGCATTGTAGGTGGTAGTGTTTTAAGCTAAATTTTAAGGATACAGTGAACTTCTGTGGAGAGTTTTGCATGCTGAGTCATTTTCCTCAAATTCCAAAAGGATTTTGATTGTCAGTTTCTTGCCTGATTTATTTCCTAACATGCTACAGAATAAGGTTTTAAAATCTCTTATAAAGTTGTATAGGAATGAGGCAGCAACAACTGGAAGGCAGCATTCATAAACTGTGTGTAAGTGAACAGATGCGCCAGCAGCTTGGAATAGGTAAAGTGTCATTTGGGTCAGGGTGGGTTAATTTTTTAAGTGAAAGTGCACTCAGATTCTCTGTTCCATAGGAGATTTGCTTCTGATTGTAATGTCATAATCTGTTTATTGCACAACTCTACACTTTAATTAAGTGAATTAAATTGAATTGCTGGGTTATCATATGAGACCATGTGCTATATCTGGTGGGGTAAAAACTAACATACAGCACTTACTCTTGTGAAGTTCATAGTCTGGTGGGGCTTCTTGTCAGACAGGTAAACCAATAAATAGACAACCAATAGAAATCTGTAAAAGGTGCTAATTGAGCACTGAGTGTGGAACCTTCAGATAGCCAAGACCTATTTTTTTTTTAAGTCAACTGAGCCAAGCTTTTAGTCTGTCAAGAAAGAATGTGAAGCTTCAGAGAAAGGGTAGATTAACACATGAATTATGATAACTGTCTCGGTTCAGGTCCCAAGAAGCAAAGGAAAGGATTCTTGTATAGATGATTTATTGAGAGTGCTCTGGGAGGAAACTGTCAGGGAAGCAGCCTAGGACAGGGGAAGAAGCCAAGTAAAAATGGGGTCTCAGCTTCATCCTCCAGGTAGTTCTAGAGTGTGATTAGGACCACAGAATTTTTACCCTTCAGAGTGAGGCAGGCTTCTGTATTCCATATCAGTTCAAACTGGCTCAGGAGGCAGCATTTCTTGGGTGAGCTTTCTCCCATCCCTTAAGACATTATTTTTGGAGAGGTGCAGCTGTGAGCTTTTTGCAGCTCACTCTCCTAGCAACGGGGGTGGATGAAGGCATTGGCCTAGTACAACGACGACTAATGTTTATTGCATGCTTACTATGCACCCAGCACACTTATAAGCATTTTACTTAAATAAGATGATTTAATTCTGTGAGATAAATCATAACATTGCTCCATGTGAAACTGATGAACACAGAACCCCAGACAAATTAGGTGAACTAATCAAGGTCACACGGGAGGGAAGTGGCAGAGGCAAGATTTGGACCCGCTTTCTCTGATTTTGAAGACTGTGCTGTGCTGGCTGTCTACTACGTGGCTGTAGCAAGCAATATTGCTTAAAGTGGATATATAGCACCAGAACTTGGTCATAATTTGTTTCTCATTTGTTTCCATAGAAAAGAATGTCTAAGTTGTGATGAATTTGCCAGTTAGCATACAGGGACCAAAATTTAACTGTGGCTTCCCGGATAACATCCTCCCATATCCCAACAGAGGTAGCAGCTCCTAGATTTCTACTCCTTTTCCACTTTCTGGGAAAGACCACACTCTTCACATCTCCTGATGCCCAGTTCTCTCTCCAGGCCAACTGTGCTTCCTCATTCTTCTTGTAGTCCAGCCACATAGTCAATTCGTGAATACATCATGCTCCCCCTGCCCCACCCTGCCACAGGAACTTTGCACATGCTATTCCTTCTGGCTGGAGTGTAATTCCTGCTGGCATCCTCTGTTCCACCACTGTGTGCTTAGTTATCTTTTTATGAACCTCCAGGTCTGATTGATCAGGCTTTACTTATTCTACTTCCTGCCCCCTTGTCTAGGCCAGGGTTTTGTTTTGTTTTGTTTTTTGTTTTGGTCACTTAATTAGATCCTTTTCCTTCAGAGATCCTCTCTGATTTCACATTTATACAAACCTTGGTGGGATTACTTAATTAATGTGTGTTTTTCCTGGACTGCAAATTCCTTGAGGACAGGGACTGTGTTTGTTTTACTCACTACTATACCTAACATAGTGCCTACCGTATTGTGGATTTGCAATAGATATTTGCAATAGATAGATAAATGGATGAATGATGGAAAGAATTGTTTAGTCCACTCCTAGGTTTCTCACTTCAGCCCCCTGACAGGCTTGCCTCTCCTCTGCTGCTTCTTGTGCCCTGCAGTTGGGTTCCTCAAGGGCCTGTGCCCACCCAGTAGGCATGTCTTGCTCCAGGTCTGGAATCTCTTGGTCTGACCCATCTGTGTCAACTGAGGGCTGAGATGCTCTGGAGATTCCTACCCCTCACCTTTTATCAATGGTACCATTAAATTTTTAATTAGACACATTTGGGGAATAAAGACCCAGTGTGGGCCATCAGCATAATCTCTTACGGAAAGTGTCTTGTATGAATACACTTGGGGGTTCACAGGACTCTTTTATTTTTCACAAGGTCCCTCTTTGACAATAGTCAGACCCCCTACAACACATCCATTTAGGAGTAAGAATGTTTACAATGGTGTTTTAGTAAAACTCCTTAAAATAAAGAAGACAGGTATTTTAAGGCCTTTAAATAATGCATTGCAATTATCTCTGAATAATTTGTTCTGTTAGTATGTACTTTTATTAGCAAAAAGCTTAAAATAATTCCTGACAGAATTTGTAATAGGCAACTTTCACTAGGAGTCAAAGAAAAAGAACCAATAATATCTGCAGTAATATCTGCACCTGGGTTTATCTATTATATCCTGAAATTGATTTTTCTGTTGGGACAGAAGTTTCAAAGTAGAAAAGTTGAGATGGATAATAGCTTCAATCTACATTTTCTATGTTATTTTGCTAGCATAAGGAAGGCATACCTTATTGATTTGAAATACTATTTAGGGAGGTTTTATCATAAAATGGATTTGGCTGTATACATTAGCTTATTTATTAATATTTAATAATTTTTACATCAAATTAATTTATCTTATTGCCTATTAATTAAGCAATGAATACTCTTCTTGGATTGTATCCAGATTTTACAAAAGGCAACCTATTCTTAAAGTTTTTCGCAGTGTTCATTATTCTGAGAACAACCTTGTAAGGTTTGGACTCAATAGCCCCGTAGGTCATTTACATCTCTGCCCTGAGCAACTTAACTAAATTTTGAACTGGGGCCAGCTTTAGTAGGGAACACTCCAACTGCTAAAGTGCAGTGAATCACTGAATATAATAGTGGGATAAAAATATGAAGCTCAGACTATCAAATTGCAATTGGGGACCTATGCATAATGTAATGTCCTGTTTTGGAATTTAAATATTTCAAGATGGAATGTATCACATTTGATATTTATCCTACCTGGTAATTTTTCCCTAAGCTCAACAAGATGCTGCAAAATTTCAGCGCTTTTATATTTCAGTAGATTAGTATTATATCTACAGTCTTCATATATAGGTGGAGAGAAAATAAATATCTAAATTTGGAACCCTAGGATAGACATCTGTCATGGGGCAGCACACATTTCACGGAGTGACTGCTATGGTCCAAGTGTTTGTGTTCCTTCTCAAATTTATATGTTGAAATCCTAGCCTCTAGGGTGATGGTATTAAGAAGTGAGGCTTTTTGGGAGGTGATTAGTTCATGAGGATGGAGCCTTCAGGAATGGGATTGGTGCCCTTATGAGAGAGGCCCAAGGGAGCTCATTTGCCCCTTCTACCATGTGAGGACACAGCTAGCAGGTGCCATCTGTGAACCAGAGAGCAGTTCTTCACCAGACAGCAAATCTGCCAGCATCTTGATCTTGGACTTCTCAGTCTCAGGAGCTGGGAAAAATACATTTCTTTTGTTTATAAGCCACCTAGTTTATGGTATGTTTGTTATAGCATCCTGAATGAACTAAGACAGTAACCCAGGACCAGAACCCAAGAATTCACTTCATGACAAGCAAGGTAATTATGTAATTTGTTGATCAAATTAAAATAATTTTGAGAGCAAAGGGTGTTCCTAAAGATCATACTGAGACGAAAACCTGGGACTGTTTCAGGCAAATGTGGATAGTCACACTAGGAATAAATAAATTTAAATCCTCAGCCACTTCTGAGTCTATGGCTGTGATACAACATCTATTGAAGACTACAAAGTTTTATTTTAGTTCTTGTTCAGGTAATTTTTAAAAAGTATTTTCTTAATACTAAGTCTTTGGAAATATTATTTATAAACACAGACTACATAAACCCATACACATAGACATATTTATTTTTTCATTCAGCCTTTTATTCATTCAAGAAATATTAATTGAGCACCTTTTATATTCTAGATGGTGTACTAGATTTTGGGGTGGTGATAAGAAAACAAGAGCTGGTGTTATTGTCTTTATGATTTATGTTGTCTACTGTATGCAGTGGACATTAAGCACAGTGACACAAAACACTGTCAGAACTGTGTTGTGTTACCAAAGAGGTGCACATGGGCCTAAGGGAATATAAAACAAAAATTTGACTGTGTCGAATAATTCAGAGAAGCATTTCTCAGCAGGTGATAATTGTGCTGAGATGTAAAGGATGAGAAGAGATAAATAGTCATGATGAGGATGTAGAACAGAGAGAGAAATTTGCTTAGCACCAGATTGATGCCAGCTCCCATCCAATCCAGATACACCCAAGGAATATTGGTGGGCAGATCTTGGTAACAGATTGGGTTTTCATTTTCTTTTTTGTGGATAACTTTTGATTTCCTAATGTGGTAGGTGGGCTAATAGCATTTGACTGTATGTTGGAGAAGGAAGAGAAGGCTGGAGAGGCTTAAAGAAGAAGTTTGTGATGGAGAAAGAGAAGTAGAACAACTCTCGTAGGGTGGAGAACTGCAGCGATCAAGCAGACATGCTCAAGAGATGATGTGTGGAAAATGTATGATGTGTGGGGATGACTATTTCTCCACAAACCTGGCTGTAAATGACATGGCTTTTGAAGATGGATTTGCATTTGAGGGAGGCTGAGACTGGCCAGGTGGAGAACATTGGTGGCCTGAGAAGGCCCTATTTCCTTTTAGCTTGCCGCATGTGTTCAAGGGAATTTATTAGTTTTTGTCATGTTTGTATTCATGTAGCTTTTCTAATTCTTACAGTAATTTATCTGCAGTTTCCAGGAAATAAGCTACAGTAATGAAATGTGAGCTAGTTATCTACCTCATTAGGATTATCTATATAAACTTCCTAGCTTAACCACTTGTGCTTTGTATAATGGATTACATTTTCCCTCCCCAGTAAGAGTTCCAATTTTAGGGAAGTTTAAGTTAAAGAGAGCTACCATTTGACCTGCTCATCTGTAAATAAATATTTTTGATGTTGTGGTTGTGTTATTAGGCAGATAATGTGTGCTTGTGTGTATGTGTGTGTCTATGCATGAACACAATACATGCATGCATGTGCAGGAAAGTGAGAGCCTAGTTTGACACCAAGTTTTAAAAAATTTACATGGGTATGGTAAGGCTAACACATGTAAATGAATTTTTAAATAACATGAATGTTACCTAAATGTTGATTTGTCCAGAAGTTAAAAGGGTATATACTAGAGAAAATTAAATGTAAAATAATGACTCACTGGGGGGTGGGGATTTTTATTAGGTATATATGCTTATAATTGAATATAAAATCAAGAAAGATACCAACTTACATTTAGGCCCCTGCATTTTTTAAGCCATAGCTATATTTTTGCTCAATTGATCCATGTCCAAAGTTTTATGTATTTTCTCTGTCTCAGTGGTTCCCATGACTTCAAAATGCCCTATATACAGTTGAGTCCAGTGTGGAATGATAGTACAGAAAAGAAAATTGGTGACTTCTATCAGAATAAGCCTTGAACAATAGCTCTGAAGCAGAAAGTGTGAGCCCACATCTGAAAGGGAAAAACAAATGGCTATGAATAATGCAGTTATGTAGAAGCAGAGTGGGAAGGCAAAAAAAGTTTTCAGGCTTATTTCTGATTCAATTCAATGACTATCTTTTTATGTATCTGCAGTGAATACAGGATTTTCTCATTGGCTAGAGTAAAATGCCACAAAATACTAAATTTCATGTTTTTTTCTTTACATGGAGTTTTCACTGCATTCTTCTTTTCCCTAGGATAATAAAACTCTTTATTTCCTAATTGCTCAATGGGGGATCCAGATGGCTAGGATAATAATGAGCTGGCATAAAGCCTCGATTTCTGGAAGGCTCTGTGGATTCAGGGAAGTCACAAGGTTTACTAAAGTGAATTCCTTTTTGCTTGCAATTGATCCCCCAGGTAATGTAGACTAAAGGAGAAAGATACAACTTCAGGCAATAATGGAAAGGCCCCATGATCTGGAAAGGAACCTTGTTCAAGTGAGGGCATGTCAGCCACAGAGCTTTAAAAAAGTGAATCACAAGATCTGTATGTTTTAGTGAAGTTCCCTGAAATGTCTTGACATGAGCTGGTCGTATCGCAGCAAATCACCTTCCATTGACTTTAAGCCAAATCATTTACATTAGAGATTCAGCTGGAAGCCTGCCTACATGTTTGAGGGATTATTTTTATAAACTCAGAGTAGATAGTGTGAATACTAATTGTCTCATTAATGAGAGGATAAGCTGCTCAAAAATGACGGTCTCTGTTGATATCCAAAGATGAGCACTCAACATGGCATGGGACTGGTGGCTCCAGTCTTCATAAGGCTGAGCAGGCATTTTAAGAACTACTATTCACTAAGGTGTGGATGTGGTCTCCCTTCTGATTCCTTTCCAAGATATGGATCATGCAGTATTTTTAAGGGCATAGCTGCAATGTTTGTCCTCAGTCTTTCGTTAGCATTATTATTTTTAAAGCTCTGAGAGCCATCAGTAGAAAAGCACTAGCCCCACTGAAGTCATTATGTGCAGAGGAGTTAAAAGATCAATACTGATTACTGAGTTGGTTCTCTGTTGTGCATTTTAAGGATGATCATGATATAACACTGAAATACTAAGTAGTAGCTTAGAAAGATATAATACTGCATTTGCTGGTGTTATTTTAACATCCAAAAAGTGATCCCTTAGAGTTTTAACGTTAATGAATTTTTAAAGTTTAGAAAAGTAAAATATAACTTGTAGGCAAAAAATAGGCTTACACGGCATTACACATCATACTTCCTCTAAAGTACCTTTCAGTAACATAATAGTGTTTTTAAACCATAATTCCATTTTACTAGATTATTAGATATTAGATTTTTTTTAAATTACTGTGTTCCCAGAACATCTTTTTTATCCATTTTGAATGAGTGTTCTGAATGTTGTAATAGTAGAAGCTTGGACTTAGAACAAGAGAGAGAGGGAAAAGTTCTTCCCTCACACACCCTGATTCTGGCCTCTCAATATCCCTTGACTTTGTTAGAACACTTATCACAATAAGAATGATAAAGAAGATAATGAGAATATTTAGTTAGATGAAGAAAAGACTTAGGAAGAATGTGAAGACTGTCTTCAAATATTTGCATGTTCCATGGATTTCTTGAATAGATGGATGGAGGGACAAATGAAAAAATGAATGAATGCATGCATGAATGAATGAATGCAGCTCTTAGTGGAAGGCATAGGGCAGCAGCAGGCTGCTGCTGTTGAAATGCTCTCTACCTTTAGGGGATGGACACAAATGAAAAGACAATGACTATGTAGGGTGGCAAGTAAAAGAGCGAAGAAACTATTTCTGAGTAGCTTCATATGGCAGAACTAAAGTGAGTGTCAATTTTTACCTTAAGTAAATTTTATGTCAAATAATTTCATAGGTCTATTACAAAAATATTATTCAATTTAACATGTTTGTTGAAGACCTACTATATGCAGTCGCCCCAGATAGATGTGAAATATGTGCATGGGTGGTGAGACAAGTAGCATAAAGATGATGAGAACACCATTAGGAACATGCACTTTGGTAGGCAGTGAGCTTCCACATCTGCAAATGCATTTAGAAGTGCCCCCAGTATGGCGTACTGCAGGTGTTAGGTCAGTGTGTTCAATTCATTCAACTAGAATAAATTAAACATTTTTTTCCTAAATAATTTTGATAACTCTCTGATTTATGTGCATATTCTCACTATATGTTTAACTTTTAGTAAGGGTAAATGGTTTTATGAGATATACACTGGTGTTTACTTCCAACCAAAGAAAAAAGAAACAAACCCCTCTTCTTTATTCATGTATAGGTTTATTAGTAAACTTTTCACTTATTTTAATGTCTTTTGTAGAGAAGTTGAAGATGGCATTGAGGGAAAGCCAGCTCCCAGCAGGATCTGAGGTGTGTGCTGAGGAATGGCCATCCTCAAAGTAATGACCTAGCACTAAGCAGTCTGCTATTGGCAAGGTGATTCTAGCGTTATCTTTAGGAATTAGACTTAGCATTGGCTACTTTCATATTTTGGGATATGGGGTTAATTTATATAGAGGTTAAATTACTTCATGACCATTAACAATTTCATGCTATAGAAAGTGTGAAGCTTGCGTTTCTTAAAATAGAAAGCTAGAAACCTCATGGAGGCTCTTTAGAAGAGTTGCGAGTTCTGAGGGGATCAAAGAGAACAGAATTGTTGCAATTAAAAAACTAATAGAGAGTGTCACTGTTTTTCTTACCTCCAAACACTACTTTTCCTCATTTATTAAACAGACACCTATTATCTGCTCTGTATTAGGGAATTAAGCTAGGCTCCTGGAAGATAACATTTTTGTGTGTTCTCTTTAAACAATAGTTTTATTAATACTGTTTTATATGTTTAGTGTCAAAAACTGGAAAATATAGAAAAGCATAAAGAAAATAAAAAGCACCAGTATTGCCACCCTACTTTCATCTATTATTATTGTATTATTATGTAATTTCCTAGTCCAGATTTTCTTAATGGGCCTTCTCTCTTGGAAGAAAAAGAGAGAGAAGGACAGAGGGAAAAGAAGAAAAAAAGGAAGGAAAAGCGATATGGAGAAGGAAGGAGGAAGGGGGAAAGAGAGAAAGAGCGTGGGAGTGAGAGACAGAGAGAAAGGAGTCCATTCATGCTTTACTCTCCTGCTCCATCAGCAGGGAGATGTTGTGCGGGTGATTGATGCCCCAGGATGTACACTAGCCTGCTATTCAACCCGGTATATATGCAGCTGGGCTGTCCCAGCGGGCTGATTTGTACCCTCCACAGGGAGAGAATATCAGATTGGTCTTTTGGCAAGAAATTCTACTTAAATCTTTTCTAGTATGGGATTTTTTATTATTATATAACCCATAAAAACAAACACAATATAATGGCACAAAGCACTTGCTTTATTGCCAGAAACTGGAGTCTCTCACAGAGTTGCCCTTCAATTGCTGACATCCCTTCAAGGGTTTTCCCTCATGTGCTCAAAGAAGGTTCACTTGGCTTTTGCTTGCCGGTTTTCATATGTACGATCATGATCCTACCTCAGCTGGGACTGACAATTGGGTGTCATCCCTAGGCACAGCCTAGATAGGCACAGCCTGGACAGACACAACCATTCCTTTGGAGATGTCTTCAGAAATATAACTGATCTTGGGGTAGAATCTCTGGCTAGTCTATCCTTAGCATGATATAGGCCTTTTCTCTTAATTTCTAACAATAGGTTGGCATCTACCTGGTCTGACTTTTTTAGATGAGATGCTGGAATTTAGGAAATCTCCTCCTATAAACAAAATAAAACAATGTTAAAAAAGTCCAACCAACTAGCCAAACAACCAAGAAACAAACTAAAGAATTGCCTCATTTCTACTTCTGGCCAAGCTACAGTAATAGATTCTGGATTAACACTCTTTCCTTAAACAGTTAGAATGCTGGCAGTAATATGTAAAAGAAAGGTCTTCAGGGCCAGGCACGGTGGCTCACCCCTGTAATCCCAGCACTTTGGGAGGCTGAGGCAGGTGGATCACCTGAGGTCAGGAGTTTGAGACCAGCCTGGCCAACATGGTGAAACCCCATCTCTACTAAAAATACAAAAATTAGCTGGGCATGGTGGTGCACACCTGTAATCTCAGCTGCTCGGGAGGCTGAGGCAGGAGAATTGCTTGAGCATGGGAGGCAGAGGTTGTAGCGAGCTGAGATTGCGCCACTGCACTCCAGCCTGGGCAACAGAGTGAGACTCTGTCTCAAAAAAAGGAAAAAAGAAAGGTCTTCAGACATTGAAAAACAAAGTGCACGGGATGAAGTTCCCTAAGAGAAAGAAAACCAATGAGTTAAAACCTACGATTTCTCCTGCTTACTATCCTGGGCATGATTTTAAAGCTGCAGTACAGATAGCATGGACCCAAAGACAGCCCAAGAGTCTTGCTAAATTGAAGAGACAGAGGCCAGAGTTCAGAGAGGCTATCATGGTTACAGTTTGGTGGGTGATGTACTGGAGTAAGGGGAGGATGGAGAATGAATGAGAGAGAGAGAAAGAGAGAGAGAGGGAGGTAAAAAGAAAGGAGAGGGAGAGATACCTTCACATTTTTTGGCTAAATCTGATCTGAGCATGCATGAGAAGACACTACCAGGGGCCAAGAAAAATGTCACCAGAAGAGATGCATGAAACAGTTTCCAAACTCTTTCCAGAGCTTTTACAAGACTGGAATAGTTTATATTTCCACAAATCACAATAGAAAGCTCACAAAATATTCACAGCATTATAGAATCTTCAGAGTGGTTACTAATGGAAGTAAATTAACTCGACTTAAGAATGCTCTTAGCCTATCATGCAAATTTTAAAAGCAAGATTTTAAAGAATACAATTATTACATAAATTAACTATACTCAGAATCAAAGGAATGCAACAAAATCTAGGAAAAAACAGCATAACATTCTGTCATCTAATACAAAATTATCAGGCAAGCAAAGAGGCAAGAAAATATGACCAACAATCAGGAAAAACTCAAATTTAATACAAACAGACCCAGAAATGACAAAGATGATGAAACTTGTAGATAAGAACATTGAAACAGCTATTATAAACAATTTTAATATGTTCCAGAAGGTAGAAGAAAAGATAAAAATGATGAGAGAATTAGAAATTAAAAGAGCTTACATTGAACTTCAAAGATAACAAATAAAAGATATGAAATAGAAAATGACTGGAACAGATGAACACATTGGACACTGCAGAAGATAAGATCAGCAAACTTGAAGACAAAGACATATAATCTATCCAAACTAAATGATACAAAAATAAAAGCAAAAACAGCACCAGTAACTTCAGTTTTTTAAAAATTTGAATTTTTTTCTTGTGTGGGTCAGATTTTCCTGCTTCTTTGCATACCTAATAATTTTTCATTATATAACAGAATTTCAGAATTTTATGTTGTTGGTTGCTGAATGCTGTTGCAATATCAAGTTTCAGCAAATGTGTAATTAGAGCCTCAGAGGAGAGGATATTGTGGTGAAGTCAGAAAAATATTTGAAAAAAAGTGGCTGAAGATTTTACAAATTTTACGGAAGCCATAATTTATGGATCCAAGAGTCTTAAGGACCCCTAAGCAAAATAAAACTAAATAAAATTACAAGACACATCATAGTGAAATTGCTAAAACCCAGATATAAAGAAAAAATCTTAAAAGCATCCAGGAAAAAGAGACATATTACGTACAAAAGAATAAAGACAAAAATTATAGCAAACTTATCATCAGTAACTATGCAAGCCAGAAGATAGTAGAGAGTCATTTTTAAAGTACAGGCATATATCAACCTGTTCTTCCATTGCTATAAATAAATACCTGAGATTGGGTAACTTGAAGTTTAACTTGATCATAGTTCTGCAGGCTGCATAAGAAGCATGATGCTTGCATCTGGTCAGCTTCTGGGGAGGTCTCAGGAAACTTATAATCATGGCAGAAGGTGAAGAGTGAGCAGGCACATCATATGGTGAAAGCAAGAGCAAGAAAGAGGCAGGGGAAAGTGCCACACACATTTTTAAATGATCCAATCTCATGAGAACTCATTCACTATCATGAGGACAGTACCATAGTATGGTACTAAATCATTCATGAGAAAGCTGCCCCCATGATCCAAACACCTCCCACCAGGCCCCATCTCCATCATTGGGGATTATATTTCAACATGAAATTTGAGTGGGGACAACATCCAAACTATTTCAAGGCATACCTCCTTTTATTGTGCTTTACTTTACTGCATTTTGCAGATAGTGCATTTGTTTTTTTTTTTTTTTTTTTTTTTACAAACTGATGGTTTATGTGGCAACCCTGTGTCAAGCACGTCTATTGGTACCATTATTTCAATAACGTATGCTCATTTTGTGTCTGTTTCACATTTTGGAAATTTCTGCAATATTTTCAAAGTTTTTTATTATCATATTTGCTAAGGTGATCTGTGATCAGTGATTGTTGATGTTACTATTGTAATTGTTTTGGGGAGCCACAAACTGTGTCCATATGATGATAACTTTAATCCATAAGTGATTTGTGTGTTCTTACTGCTCCACCAATTGGCCATTCCTCCATGTGTTTCTCTGGCCTGAGGCCTTCCTATTCTTTGAGATACAAAAATATTGAAATTAGTCCAACTAATTACCTTATAATTATCTCTAGGTGTTCAAGTAAAAGGAAGAGTTAACACATCTCCTACTTTATCAAAAGCTAGAAATGATTAATCATTGGTAGGAAGGCATGTTGAAAGTCAAGACAGGTTGAAAGCAAGACTTCCTGCACCAGCATTAGCCAAGTTGTGAATTCAAAGGAAAAGTTCTTGAAGAAAATTAAAAGTGTTACTCCAGGGAACACACAAATAATAAAAAAGTGAAACAGCCTTATTGCTGATATGGAGAAAGTTTGAGTGATTGGGATAAATGATCAAGCCAGCCACAACATTCCCTTAAACCAAAGCCTAATCCATAGCAAAACCTAAATTTCTTCAATTCTAGAAAGACCGAGAGATGTTAGGAAGCTGCAGCAGAAACGTTTGAAGCAAGCAGAGGCTGGTTAATTAAGGTTTAGAAAAAAACTGTCTCCATAACATAAAAAGTGCAAAGTGAAGCAGCACATGCTGATATAGAAGCTGCAGCAAGTTATCTAGATCTAGCTAAGATAATTTATGAAACTGGTGACACTAAACAAGAGATTTTTAATGTAGACAAAACAGCCTTCTATTGGAAGAAGATGCCATGTATAATTTTTGCAGCTATAGAGAAGATTTCAATGTCTGGCTTCAAAATTTCAAAGGACAGGTGGACTCTTGTTAGGGGTGAATGGAGCTGGTGACTTAAGTTGAAGGCAGTGCTCATTCCAAAACTTCTAGAGCCTTTGAGACTGATGCTAAATCTTCTCTGCCAGTGCTCTAGAAATGGAACAACAAAGCCTGAATGACAGCATATCTATTTACTGCGTGGTTTACTGAATATTTTAAGCCCACTATTGAGACCTACTGCTAGAAGAAAAAAGAGATTTCTTTCAAAATATTACTGCTCATGGACATTGCAGCAAGTCACCCAAGAGCTCTGATGGAGATGTGCAAGAGATTCATGTTGTTTTCATGCCTGATAACATAACATCCATTCTGTAGCCCATGGATTAAGGAGTAATTTTGACTTTCAAATCTTATTACTTAGGAAGTACATTTTTCTATAGCTATCACTGCCATAGGTAGTGATTGCTATAATGGAACTGGGCAAAATAAATGGAAAACCTTCTGAAAAGGATTCATCATTCTAGATCCAATTAAGAATATTTGTAATTCATTGACAAATTATCAATATTAACAGGAGTTTGGAAAAATAGTTATTTCCAAACATCATAAATGGCTGAAGAGTTCAAGGCTTAAGTGAAGTCAGTAATTGCAGATGTGATGGAAATAGCAAGAGAACTAGAATTAGCAGTGAATTTTGAAGAGGTAACTTAACTGCTGCAATCTCATGACAAAACTTTAATGAAAGAGGAGTTGCTTCTTAAGGATGAACAAGAAAGTGGTTTCTTGAGATGAAATCTACCCCTAGTGATGATGCTCTGGTCATTGTTTAAATGACAAAAGGATTTAGAATAGTACATAAACTTAGTTGATAAAACAGTGGCATGATTTGAATGGATTTACTCCAATTTTGAAAGAAGTTCTACTGTGGGCAAAATGCTATCATACGGCATCATGTACTACAGAGAAATCTTTCGTAAAAGGAAGAGTCTGTCCATGTGCCTAACTTCATTGTTGTCTTATTTTAGGAAATTGCCACAGTCACCCCAACCTTCAGCAATCACCACTCTGATCAGTTAGCAGCCATCAACATTGTGGCAATACCCTACACTGGCAAAATGATTATGACTCATGGAAAGTTCAGATGATCATTAGCATTTTTGAGTAATCAAGTATTTTTAACTAAAGAATGTATTTTTTAGACATAATGCTATTACATACTTAATAGACTACAGTATAGTATAAACATGACTTTTATATGCACTGGGAAACAAAAAATTTGTGTGACTCATTTTATTGTAATATTTGCTTTGTTGTGGTAGTCTAGAACCAGACTCACATATCTCAGAGATATGCCTGTATTGAAAGAAAAATATTCAACAGGGGTTTCTTTATTCAGAAACAAAATTTAATAAGTGAAGACAAAATTAAGACTTAGACAAGCAAAAACTAAAAGATTTCTCACTAGCTGACTTGGGTTCCAAAAGAAAAAAAAAAGTTAAATGGAGTTTTTTAACCAAAAGCAAAATAATACCAGATAGTAATGTGATTCTAAATAATTGAAAGAATAATGCTAGAATGGTGTAGAGAAACATAAAACATATTTTCCCACTTAAAAATTAAAAAAATTGTTTAAAGCAAAAATATAAACATGGCATTATAGCATATGTAGGAGTAAAACATATGACAATAATACCACAAATTTTGGGAGGTAAATGGAAATATGTTGTGGTTGTACTCTTTAAGAGAAATAGTATAGCATTATTTGAAGACTATAATAAGTTAAAACTGTATTTTATAAAGCTTAGACCAATCACCAAAATAACATAAAACTAAAAGGTATACTTAACAAGCCAAGATGGTGTATTAGTTGATTCTCACACTTTTATAAAGATACTACCTGCGACTGGGTAACTGTAAAGAAAAGAGGTTTAATTGACTCACAGTTCCACATGGCTGGGACATCTCAGGAGACTTACAATCATGGTGGAGGTGAAGGGGAAGCAAGCACCTTCTATACAAGGCAGCAGGAGAGAGAAGAGCATAGAAGGAGCTACCAAACACATAAAATTATCAGATCTCAAGAGAACTTTCCCACTATCATGAGAACAGCATGGGAGAAACTGCCCCCGTGATCCAACCACCTCCCTCTCTCAACACATGATGATTACAGGTCCCTCCTCAACACGTGAGGATTATAATTTGAGATGAGATTTGGGTGAAAACACAGAGCCAAACCATATCACCTTGCTCCTGGCCCCTCCCAGATCTCATGTCTTTTTACACTTAAAAACCAATTGTGCCTTCCCAACAGTCCCCCAAAGTCTTAACTCATTTCAGCATTAACTCAAAAGTCCACAGTCCAAACTCTCATCTGAGACAAAGCAAGTCCCTTCTGCCTGTGAGTGTGTAAAATAAAAAACAAGTTAGTTACTTCCTAGATACGATGGAGGTACAGGCATTGGGTAAATGCTCTTGGTCCAAATGGGAGAACTTGGCCAAAACAAAGAGGCTACAGGCCCCATGCATGGCCAAACTCCAGCAGGGATGTCATTAAATCTTAAAGCTCCAAAATGATCTCCTTTGACCTCATGTCTCATATCCAGGGTACACTGATGTAAATAGTGGGCTCCCCTAGACTTGCACAGCTCATTCATGGGCTGGCATTGAGTGCCTGCAGCTTTTCCAGCTGCACAGTGCAAGCTATCAGTGGATATACCATTGTGGTGTCTGGAGGATGGTGGCCATCTTCTCATAGCTCCACTAGGCAGTGCCCCAGTAAGGACTCTGTGTGGGGACCCCAACCCAATATTTCCATTCTGCACTGCCCTAGCAGAGGTTCTCCATGAAAGCTCAGCCCTTGCAGCAGACTTCTACCTGAACATCTAGGCATTTCCATACATCCTCTGAAATCTAGGCAGAGGTTTCTAAACCTCAATTCTTGACTTCTGTGTACCTGCAGGCCCAACATCACATGAAAGCCACCAAGGTGTGGGGCTTGCACCCTCTGAAGCAATAGCCTGAACTGTACCTTGACACCTTTTAGCCATGGCTACAGCTGGAGCAGCTGGGATGCAGGGTACCAAGTCCCAAGGCTGCACACAGCAGTGGGGCCCTAGGTCCAGCCCATGAAACCATTTTTTCCTTCTAGGCCTCTGGGCCTGTGATGGGAGGGGCTGCTGCCAAGATCTCTGACATGCCATGGAGACGTTTTCTCATTGTCTTGGTGATTAACATGCAACTACTCATTACTTATGCAAATTTCTGCAGCCAGCTTGAATTTCTCCCCAGAAAATGGGTTTTTCTTCTCTGTCACATTATCAGGTTGCAAATTTTCAAAATTTGTATGCTCTGCTTCCCTTTTAAACATAAGTTCCAATTTCAGATCATCTCTTTCAAATTCAAAGTTCTACAGATCTCTAGGGCAGGAGCACAATGCCACCAGTCTCTTTGCTAAAGCATAGTTAGAGTGACCTTTACTCTAGTTCCCAAGAAGTTTCTCATCTCTATCTGAGAACAACTCAGCCTGGACTTCGTTGTCCATATCACTATGAGAATTTTGGTCAAAACCATTCAACAAGCCTCTAGGGAGTTTCAAACTTTCTAACATCTTTCTGTCTTCTTCTGAGCTGTCTAAACTATTCCAACCTCTTCCCATTACCCAGTTCTAAAGTCGCTTCCACATTTTCAGGTTATCTTTATAGTAGTACCCAACTCTACTGGTACCAATTTACCATATTAGTCTGTTCTCACACTGCTAAACACATACTACCTGAGACTGGGTAGCTATAAAGACAGGTGTTTTAATTGACTCACAGTTCCACATGGCTAGGGAGGCCTCTCGAAACTTGAAATCATGGTGGAAGGTGGAAGGGAAGCCAGAACCTTCTTCACAAGTTCGCAAGAGAGAGAAGAGTGAAGGAGGAACTTCCAAACACTTATAAGATCATCAGATCTTGTGAGAACTGACTCACTATCACAAGAACAGCATGGGGGACACCACCGCCAGGACCCACTCACATCCCTCCTTCCATATGTGGAGATTACAGGTTTCTTCCTCAACATATGGAGGATTTAACTTGAGATGAGATTTGGGTGGAGACACAGAGCCAAACCATATCAGCTGGCAATCAATTAATCTAAATGAAGGCAAGAAAATGGGAAAAAGTAACAAAAAGCATATTGGACAAATAGAAAAAATATCAAGAACTTAGATTTACACCCAATTATACTGATAATTACATTAAATATAAATGGCTAATTCTATTTCCTATCTATAAATTCAAGGGAGTTGTACCCCGTTTAACCTTGTTGTTAAACAATTTTTATTCTTTTCTCTTTTCATTCCAGTTTCAACCATCCTAATCTTTGTGAACAAAATGAGAATGCTTCTTACTGATTAAAGAAAGTATTACATGAAAGAATAATGAAAAAGAAGAAAAATAAAGAAGTAGTATACCTAGTACATAATGGTAGGGAGGCAAAATACTCTAAAATGTATAAAGTCTCAGTCCCATCATAATCATCATCCTTGACTGAGTTGCTTCTTTGTTATGCTTCTAGTTTAGCTTTTCATGACAGAGACCAATTTACCACTCTACTTTTCTCTGAGTACCTCCAGCAGCTCTCTGGGTATTTCTGCCTTCTACTGCAAACAAACCCAGGACGCTGAAGAAGGATAATTATTTTTCTTTAGTCCTTGCCCAATTTAAGGACTGTTATCATATCTTCCTAACTGTGCCAGAATTTACCTCTGCAGGATTATTGACAGAATATACATTACATTGAGAAGAAACCAATCTCAAGCTATTTCAATTATCTTTTCCTGTCTAATAAACCAATACAAAACATAGTAACTTAAAACTTGGGAAATATATTATTTTCCAGAATTCCTTGTCAGGGTGGTCTTTCTGCTTGCTGTGTCTGGGATCATTCAAGTGGCTTATAATTTGGCTGGATGCCGGGCTCAGCTGAGACAACTGCAGTGGCTGGCATCTCTTTTTGTATGATCTTTCATCTTCAACAAGGCTAGACAGGACTTCTTCAGTGGAGACCACAGTATCTTAAGAGACATTGCATCTCAAAGTCATGTCTTCCCTGGTGGTCTAGTGGCTAGGATTTGGTGCTGTGAAAGCACAATGTTTGTCGTTATCCCGTTGGCCAAAGCAAATAACATGGCCAAATCCAGTGTCAACATGGGACAACAAAACATTGTGGATACTGGAAAGTATCACTCATTGGTGCTATTAATGTAGCCCTCTACCACAAAGTCTTTCCTGGAGCCTAAGATGAAGGACAAAATCTGTCTTAGGGCTTCTCCATTACAGGTCTCAGTGTTCTGCAAATAACTTCTCAAAGAAGAAAACTCACCACTGTTTAAGAGCACTAACTAAGAGACAACAGTCCAAATGTATACTTAAACAAAAACAAAAACATTTTTCTTAGTAGACATAATCTCCAGGTTTCCTCCTGTGCCCAATAATACACTTTTGAAATTTCATGGACAGTATTTTAATCTCTTGGAGCCTTTAGAAAATTTCAAACAGTCTTCAGGAAATTTCAATTACAGAAGAAACTATTCACTCTAAATTTATAGAACTAATAACACAGGGGGCATTCTTCATCACATCAAAAGGAAAAAAATCTTCCTCTAGGTAAATTTAAATATATCCCCCTTTTGATAGCAGAAAAACTACTTGTAAATTTTAAATGGCTGCTATTCCTATTTGTCTCAGTGATTGAAAAAAATACCTTAAAGTCCAAACTCTCCAGGGTAATTTCATTATACTTCTGATAGAACTATAGTATCTAGCTTCTTATGAGAACTTTTTTTTTCTGATGTTTCCACTTTTCTTTCTCTAAAGTAAAAATGTTGACAGCAAGCATAGATCTGTGGTGATCTCCAGAACAGTTAAATCTTGTTCTTAGCCTCCTTATGTTCACACAGGCAAAAGTTTAAAACCACAGATTAAATTTGTAGTGTCCCTGTGAAATCATTTAGTTCAGTCCCCATTTTACAGATGAAAAAACCTGAGACTTGTAGCATGTACGTTGACTGGCTTAATGAAACAAAAGCAAATTGGTTGAAGAACCACATCTAAATCTGCTGTTTTCCTAGATATTTTCAGTGTATTGTATTTTCAAACTGCTGTATTTTCAGTGTATTGTTTTTAATTTTAAACAGGACAAACAATTTAACTTAGAATGGTTAAAAATAAATAAGTACAAGGCCAAGAAGAGTTCACATTCCCTAGTCCTTTATGGTCCAATACAGAATATTGAACCAGAAGTCAAGAAGAAAACCTGGGTAGTTCCATTCAAAGTCAGTGTGTGAACTAGAGCCGCCCTTTTTTTCAGTTTTAAAATTGGGGCGGGGAGGGGGGTGTCTAACTAGATCATATCTAAGCTTCTTTACACTTCAAACTTCTGTGATTTAGAGTAAGTTTAGAAAACAACATGCTTATGTGATTAAAATGACAATAAATGCCATTACTAAGTGCTAATCCTCATTCATATTGCCTTGAAGTTCTCACCTAGAATTTATTTAATAATGTAAGAATTCTTAACCTGAAATAGGAGTTAGAAATTCCTGAAAAAGTCATAAAGGACTGGGGAATGTGAACTCTTCTTGGCCCTGTATTTATTTTTAATTGTTGTAAGTTAAATTGTTTGTATTGTTTAAAATTAAAAAAAAATATGCTGAAAATACACTGAAGTATTGCAGGTGACCTATTTCAGCTTACCTAATTAATTTGACACCCAATCCAGAGATTATCATGGATCTTGAAAAATCTTCAAATGGTTTCTTGTAAAAAAAAAAAAAAAAACCCAAATAACCAAAAAACAAAAGAATAAGGCAGCAAATGCACCTTGAATGAACATATTAATATTATATTAGTAATGCCTTTGTTTGCCTAAGTAGTTTTGAGTATACCATCTAAGAATACAAGTAATAAGGGAAAAAGATGCTTGTTTCCCAAAGGTGGTAACCAATTTTTTAGCCATTTTGATGGAAAGAAATAACAGCTATTTTATTCCTTTCTTTAATAATAGATTTTTGTATTCTTTAAAGAGCCACAACAGTTTGTAGTATTTTTTTTTTTTTTTTTTTTTTACTGAATGGAATATTTGTATTTTCTTATTTTTTTAAACTAAAGAAATTGATAGTTTAGGAATTAGGTATGAGATAAGATTTGTAATAATTTTTTAACTAGTCTGACAAGTCAACACTTCTATATCCTGGTTTCCCTATGACCTTTGTAAACTTTATGCAGATATTTTAGTATGAATTTGTTTTCCAACATTAATCTCAGCAACCTTTGAGGATGTCTTTTTCCTAAAGCTTGTAAAAAATACTGTAAAGCAGCAATGCCTATCTAATGGTCTACGCTGTGAGCCTTGGACTTGATTTATTTGTAAGAAGTTGCAGATGAAGTAGATGTCCAGGGGAAAACTCCAGAATTAGAATGACTATTAAAATTACTGGCTAAAAGCCATCAGTACTCAGGGATGAACATTACTACCTTTGGCAGGAAAATAAATTGTTCATTCTATGCATGGTTAGAAACTGGTCCTCTGACAGTATCTGCCTTTCAGTGGAGAATGCTTGAAGTTCCTCTCAAGGATGCTACTTTGTTATTCTGGCTCCACATGCAGTTCATTAGCATGTAAATTGTTCATGGTTTTTTTGTTTTTTGTTTTTTTTTTGAACTAGAGATCAACACATACCATATCTATCTTGCTTTTGTAATTAAACTTTTCCATTAAATAGGAAAAAGCTCAAAGAATTTGATAGCAGAATAACACATGGTGAAGGAAAATGTCTATTTTTCATTTTCAGTATTTCAATTAGGAAAAACAAATTTAAAATGCTGGTGGGTAAGCCTTCTAATTCTGTTACACATGGATAATGTCTAAATCCTTCAAAATGTAGAAACATTGAGTTGGACTTGACATAGAAAAATTGGGTAACCAAGAGAAGTGATTAAGAGCACAGGCTGTGGAATCAGGTGGCATTCATTTGGATTTTGATTCTGTCATTTATGGGTTGATTGAACTTGGGAAAATCTCTTGATATCTCTGTGCACTGTTTTCTCCTTGTATATTAGAGATAATTGATAGTGCCTGTCTCATTAGGCTGCTTTGAGAATTAATGTGAAGTACTTAGAATAATACCTGGTGTGTAATAGAGGGTAGTGTGCTCGTAAAATATTCACAAATTGCTCTCCAAACAGAAGATCTGATTTTTAGTGCTTGCCAATTTCTGTAGTGTAAATACTTTCACGATGGAGTAAACACCCACAAGATGACATCACTGCATGCTCAATTCGAGAGAGATATGAATAATTGTTGTCAGTAGCTTTTATGAGCCAGTTGTAGCATACTATTGGTAGTAAACATTAAACAAATTTTAATTATTGTTGTTGCATTCATATTAAAATAAGGGAAGACACTTCAGGACTTTTAAATCATGAATCAGATATTCTATATATTATGATAATATTTTGATGGCATATTAAACTTAAAATTTAAGACATTAAAGTCCATTGTATGATATACATTTGCTCTAATTTCTTTTCCTAGCTGTTGATACCCATTCGCCAATGGTTGACATGGTCACTTTCTTGAGCTTACTAGAAGTGGTTAAGGGACGATTTTCAGACAACAATTGCGACTCATTATCGCTTCTCAAATGGTCCTTTAATGGCTTTTGTTTGAACTATGGAGAGGTTGGACATCCCTGTTAAGCCATCATGACAAGACTGGCATTACCAGGCCAGGACATCTGCAGCCTGAGTGGCGCTATGGACTGAATTGGGTACCCCTCAGATTCATATGCTGAAGCCTTAAATTCCAATGTGATGGTAGTTAAAGCTGGGGTCTTTGAGAGGTAATTAGGTTTAGATGAGGTCATGAGGGTTGGGTCCTCATTATGGGATTACTACCCTTAAAAGAAGAGACCAGAGCTCGCTCGCTTGCTTTCTCTCTCTCTCTCTCTCTCTCTCTCTCTCTCTCCTCTCCCTCCCTCCCTCCCTCCCTCCCTCCCATGTGAAGACACAGCAAGAAGGTGGCTATTGGCAAGTCAGGAAGAGCATCCTCTCCAGAAACTGAATTAGTCAGCATCCAGTATGTGACAATTTTTTATAGCAGCCTAAGCTAAGACATATCTCCACTTTAAATTCTGCATTTTTAATTTATTAATTTGGAAGATATTCCTTAATTTGCATTACTGTGTGATTCTAACATTCACATTTCACAACATTTAGTTTACATTTTTGAATGCAAAATTGGCTTTCCATGGAGTTTTGCTTTTTGTTTGTAGTCCCATTTTTATTAGGCACAATCAATTTTGAAAAGAGAAAAAAAGATAAATTAAAGGAGCAGCTTTTAAGATAATGCCGTCCAGATGAGGCAACGGCCTTTCACTAATTAGGCTGTGAGCTCTCAATAGGCTTCCTCTATTCAGCCTCTATGCAAGCATCTTTCTTTCTACCAAACTATCTCAAGCAATGTATAGCTCAGGCGGTCTTCCTTCTAGGGCTGTCTTTTAAGCTTGAAGTATCAGCATCCGTGACAAGCAAGAGGAGACTGAAAGCATTGATTTGTCAAGTAGTAGTAAGTTTTTTAAGCCTAGAAAATGCAGCCTCATTGGTACATTTGGTCAGAATAGGAATTTACATAAAGAGGGTTCAAAAGCTGCATAGGAAAATTTAACTTGGGTGTTGAAAAGAAATTATCTTTGTGCTGAGAGTTGACAACACATTCTATAAATTAATAACAAAGCCCCATGCTAGAACTGTACCAATTTTTCTTCAGAATAGTTAGAACAAACAATTTATCTGGAGACTCAAATTGTAAATGTGAAAGTACACAACTGACACCTTTTTGGAGTTTAGATACACACAGCTGGCTATGACGTTACTATCTTGGCTTGCCTCCTAGCTGGAATTAGGAGCTGTATATCATTCAGGTTGGACTTTCATGATTTTAAAATGAAATTTATAGTTCAATTAAGTAAAAAGGGTCTAATTAGTAGATTTTGGAGGATGATTTTAAGGATTTTTGGAGAAGCAACTAGTTTGCTTTCACAAATCAGTCACACTATATTTTCAGAAACCTACATGAAGTTTTTTTGTTTTTTAAAGATATTTTTACCCAGCTGTGGCTAGAGGGGCTAGAACACAGCTATCCCAAATTTTATTTTTCAGTTGTTGCTAATAGTATTAGTAGCAATTCTGGAGGTGCTATTATGTGCCAAGCACCAGTCAAAACTGCTCATCCTTACAACAACCTTCTCAGTTAGATGATGATTATTCTAAATTTACCCATGTGAAAATTTAGGTAAAAAAAATGTCTATTAACTTGCCAATGATTACAGTTGCTGATCAGGAAACCTACTTTTCAAAAGTCAGTCTCTGCCTCTGCAGCCCACTTTCCTTCCTCTATTATCACACTGCCTCCAGTAAAACACTGAAAAACAAGACTTCTTTTAGAACCTGTTTTCAAATATTTTTAAGTTGTAAATTTTTATTCTGAATCTCTAGCTTTTTCAAGAAGAATGTCTATTCTTCAGATGCTCTCATCATTCTCTGTTATTGCACTTAAAAAAACATTTTCTCTCAAAGAGCAAAGATGGCAGATTTGGAGTCAAGAAGAGAAAACATAAATTTAAAAACTTAAAAATTGGGAAAATGCCCCTGTTATCACAAAAGTACTCAAATCTCTTCTAATGTGATCCTCCAAGGAAGGGTAACTACTTTTCATGGACACTTGGGCTCCATGAAACACAATTTATAAAGCCAAGATGTTTCATTTCCTTTAAGTCAGCTACAAGTTCAAGCAAATATGAAAGAAATACTGTGTTTGGTATTTTGGCTGTTTTCATGATTGTTTCAATATTATTTGGAAAAATTAAAGATTTTGAAAATAATTAGTCACCAATAAGAAATCAGCTTTTCTATCTTGGAAAAAGGTAACCTTAAAAAGGATACATTGTTGCAACTCACAGTGGTTCTTATTGTGTACTTCTGAGGTCATTCAGCTCAAATACCTAGCCCAAAGGAGCTATTATAGTTCATAGAATTTGATTCCTTTGATTTAAAACAAACTCTTCTTACTTTATCTACCACTAAGAATGGGAGGATAAAAAGGGCAATTAAATCATGGTATAACATCTTCATATTACTATAGATTTATATTTTGTACTTATTGGAATAGTTCTTTCAACATACTAAACATAGGTTTTTACCATATGTTATTCTTCCGAATAAATGTAGAAGAGATATACATAAAATATATTATGCAAGGAATTCCTACATTACTTCACATGTACAGTCTGCTCTTCCATGCCATTTTTTGACCTAGTCATAGATGTTCGTCTTTCTACAAAATGTTATCCTTTCTTTCCACCATGAACATGTGTGTTCCAGCATGTCCTAAAAAGCCCTTTACTCTTTCTCTGGGATTCCTTTCCCAGCTGTTGATACCCGTTCCCCAAGTGTTGATGTGGTCACTTTCTTGAGCTTTCTAGGAGTGGTTAAAGGAAGGTTTTCCAACAACAATCATGACTCATCACTTCTCAAATGGTCCTTTAATGACTATTGTCTGAACTATGGAAAGGATGGGCATCCCTGTCAAGCCATTGTAAGTAACAAGCCTGGCATTACCAGGCCAGGACATCTGCAGCATGAGTGGTGCTGGCTGTCAGGGGTTGTAAGGTGTCCTGATTGTGACAAATACCACAATCCCAGAAATTTTAAAATGTAAAAAGTGTGTCTTAGAATCAGTGAGATTTACTACTAAGTCATGCAAAAATGGAATTGGAAAAGGTAGCTTTTCATAGATAATTATGGCAAATGCAAGCTGAAAATGTTTGTTGTCTATAAAAATGTTGTCCTGTGTCCGGAATTGGTGGGTTCTTGGTCTCACTGATTTCAAGAATGAAACCGCGGACCCTCGCGGTGAGTGTTACAGCTCTTAAGGTGGCGCATCTGGAGTTTGTTCCTTCTGATGCTCGGATGTGTTCGGAGTTTCTTCCTTCTGGTGGGTTCGTGGTCTCGCTGGCTCAGCAGTGAAGCTGCAGACCTTCACAGTGAGTGTTACATCTCTTAAGGTGGCGTGTTTGGAGTTGTTTGTTCCTCCCAGTGGGCTCGTGGGCTTGCTGGCTTCAGGAGTGAAGCTGCAGACCTTCGTGGTGAGTGTTACAGCTCATAAAAGCAGTGTGGACCCAAAGAGTGAGCAGTAGCAAGATTTATTGCAAAGAGCAAAAGAACAAACCTTCCACACTGTGGAACGGGAGGAGCGGGTTGCCACTGCTGGCTCTGGCAGCCTGCTTTTATTCTCTTATCTGGCCCCACCTACATCCTGCTGATTGGTCCGTTTTACAGAGAGCCGAGTGGTCTGTTTTGACAGGGTGCTGATTGGTGCATTTACAATCCCTGAGCTAGACACAAAGGTTCTCCACCTCCCCACCAGATCGGTTAGATACAGAGTATCCACACAAAGGTTCTCCAAGGCCCCACCAGAGTAGCTAGATACAGAGTGTTGATTGGTGCATTCACAAACCCTGAGCTAGACACAGGATGCTGATTGGTGTGTTTACAAACCTTGAGCTAGATATAGAGTGCTGATTGGTGTATTTACAATCCCTGAGCTAGACATAAAGATTCTCCACCTCCCCAACACTCAGGAGCCCAGCTGGCTTCACCCAGTGGATCCTGCACCAGGGCTGCAAGTGGAGCTGCCTGCCAGTACGGTGCGGTGTGCCCGCACTCCTCAGCCCTTGGGTGGTCGATGGGACTGGGCGCCGTGGAGCAGGGGGTGGCACTCGTAAGGGAGGCTTGGGCTGCTCAGGAGCCCATGGAGGGGGTGGGAGGCTCAGGCATGGCAGGCTGCAGGTCCTAAGCCCTGCCCCATGGGAAGGCAGCTAAGGCCTGGTGAGAAATCGAGCGCACAGCCAGTGGGCTGGCACTGCTGGGGGACCCAGCACACCCTCTGCAGCTGCTGGCCCAGGTGCTAAGTCCCTCATTGCCCAGCCAGCAGGGCCGGCCTGCTGCTCCCAGGGTCGGGCCCGCCAAGCCTACGCCCACCCAGAACTCCAGCTGGCCCGCAAGCGCCGCCTGCGCAGCCCCGGTTCCCGCTGACGCCTCTCCCTCCACACCTCCTTGCAAGCTGAGGGAGCCGGCTCCGGCCTTGGCCAGCCCAGAAAGGGGCTCCCACAGTGCAGCGGTGGGCTGAAGGGCTCCTCAAGTGCCGCTAAAGTGGGAGCCCAGGCAGAGGAGGCGCCGAGAGCGAGAGAGGGTTCTGAGGACTGCCAGCACGCTGTCACCGCTCACTAAAGTCAATGAGAATATACCTTTTACTAGCTGTCATCCACCACAAAACTAAATTAATTGCCACATAGATATGGTAATATTTTTGAAGGTTTTGTAAAGAGATCATATCCTGAAAGAGTTCCTCTTTAGTCCTAATGGACTCGGCTTTTAGCATACTAAATAATCTCTGAACACAGGGAAACTACAACATATGTTATGGATGACTTATTGTCACTGTCCTTTCCACATTCCAATGAACAAACTTTAAAAAGGTGATTTTAGCTTATGGAAACAAAAGGTACACTTATGAGGAGAGATTTTTCCCTTCTCATGAGGCAGACAGAGATCAGTAACAAAGAAGTCCGAGAAACCTTTGAAACGATGCCATCGGAAACACCACCTGGTGTATTATTTTGCATTACTCTTTTTTCCTTATGTTCTAGACAGAAAGTATGCTCCCCAAACTATCATGTTTTCAGTTGCCAAGTGGTTTGCTAATTGGTGCCCAAAAGGAGTAAAGCTAATGAAAGGTGTGGGAGCAAAAGACTAGTAAGTGCAAACTGGACAGAATACAAGAGGGGCTAGAAAAATTGAGTGGTCACATGGATTAAATTATAATCCGTATTTGTTGGTTATTATTTATCATGAAAAGGAGTAGTTTGATTAACAATTATGATAATAAATATCAATTTATTTTACTTTGTAGTATTATGAACACAATTTGAGCTATTTAAATGTATTTTATCACTTCAGATGTATTTGCCACATGTTTGAGTGAAGGATACAAGTTAAAAAATGAGAATATATTATTGCACAAAACAATTTTTTTCACCTGTAAAACCCTTTAATTTGTTTTTACTAGTAGAAAAAATCAGAGAAAATAATGACTAATCAATTTTATATTATCTGATAAGAGTCTCCAAATAATTTGAAGATAACAAATCATTATTAGTTTCAGGACAAATTTATATATTTGTAAATCATTGGGGAGATCGTGATGTTGAGGAAGTAAAACACAGCAACAGAATACTTAGCACACCTTCATGAGAAAGTGATTGATTTAATCCTCCTTTTTCATTGCTAAGAACTGATGGCTTTGTAGGAGAAAAGAAATCTTTCTTTTATTAAAGGTTTATGGCTCAAGTCCCTATAATAAAGGAGATATTAGTAAGAGAAAAGCATATGAATTTATTTAATACAAGTTTCTATATGACAAACAGCCTTCATAAGGAAATGAAGACCCAAAGAAATGGGTAAACTTGTGTATTTTTATGCTTAAGTTTGATAAAGAGTGGAAGGTTGTGGAGAAATATGAAGGAAGGACAAAAGGAGGTGATCTAACGGTAATAAACTGGGAGAAATCTAGCAAAGTCTATTTATTCAGATTCTTATCTGTGTCCCTGTGACTTCAGAGGTAGGATGTTCCTTCCTCTCACTATAGGGAGGGCACTTCTGCAATGAAGGTCTTCTGACCTGCTTCGGGGGAGAAGGGTGGGAGAAGGCCAGAGAGTGACCTTCCAAAGTTTTATGACCTGCTTTAGTGGAAAAGAGTGAGAGGAAGATGAGAGTGACCTTCTTGCTTCTGCTATTTTCTCAAATGCCAAGGTGTTATATTTTTGGGTAATATGTCTTGAAACCCAGCCTAGCAGCTTCTTATCTTTTCCTGAACAGTTTTAAAAGCAAACAGAAAAAGCTAAATCTGTTGTGGCATGTGTTGAATAATGAGACCAGGGACAAGTAAGTGAGTCTCTACTCTGGGGGTTCCCTGAATAAGGAGGATGAATAGAAAATCCTGGAAAGAACATCCCTGAATAAGGAGGATGAATAGAAAATCTTGGAAAGAACATCCCCGAATAAGGAAGATGAATAGAAAATACTGGAAAGAACACCCCTTAATAAGGAGGATGAACAGAAAATCCTGGAAAGAACATCCTGAAAAAATAAGCAAACACGTATCTTGGCAAGACTATTCCAAAGGTGTTGTGAACCAAATGGGCAGGTGAGCAGGGGCATGTGCTAGCAGTGGGCAAACATAAAAGGCCGTTAATCTTGGGTCCACTTTCCTTGGTTATCCTCAGATGATGATTTGAGCTAACTCGGTTGCTCTGCTGCTTTAGGAGTACTTTTCTTTAGGCTACAAAATATAGCTCTCTATTTAATTCCAAATCATACTTTAGGAGAGCAAATTTGAAAAGCATTTTTGCAAGAGACAGGACAGGCAATACATAGTAAGTTCTATATAACAATTCATAAATTTCAAAGCTAAAAATGTGGAACAGGACACTAGGATTTTTCATGTTTTGATAAATTATCTTAACTTTGTGTTTCAGAGCAAGATTTTTTCAAGTCTGGTCAAAAAAATACTAGAAGCAATACTTCTGAGATGTAGCACTAAGTGTGCTTTATTTATAAATACAGTGATTTTTATAAATTACAGTGGTTTAAAAATCCAGCTAATTTTGGATGCTTTTTCAGAGCAGTATAAAAACTCAAAATATCTAACTGATATTTTTCCTTCCTAACAATGGATCCAATGGCAGACTGAATGAATATATCCTCAGATTTATTTTTCTTTTAAAAAGAATCTTATTATTCATACTTTATATATGTGTGTGTATATATACATATATAAAAACCAGTCACATTATATATAATACATATATTACATGCATAATAATTATTTTATATATGTATATATTCCTCCTAGGTATTGACTTCTGAACCTTAGCTAATTTGCAAGGATGAATTACATTTTTCTTAGAAGTCAGTAAGAATTCCTGAGCATAAATGCTAAATTTTTCATGTTTTCCCCACAGCTATAAAATGTATAAAATGTAATTTAAAATTCAATTTTGTATGGCTTTATGTTGTGTCCTTAGAATAAGCGTAGATTTTTGAAAATTTCTATTATTATAAAACATAAAGAAAGTGGGTATATGGAATAATAGGTAATTCTGCAGATCAGATTAACCATTAAATAAGGTGCCAACTTTTCCTTTCCAGGGACAATAGTGTTATTCACTCTTTGTTTAGTTAAAATGTTTTAAATAAATGTGTATCCCTATTGGAGTCCTGAAAGACCTGAGCTTAATTTGAGCCTATCCATCTAACACTTCATTACATAATGTCCAGTTTTGCTATCAATTTATTCTGTTCCGGTGTTGCCTTCTTTGGAAAATCACGAGCTTCCCGAGTAGAAGAACTTGGTCTTACGTTACTATTTTACTTTCGTAGCACTTAACATTGAATCTTGGATACAGAATATGCTTAGTAGTTTTTCTGTGAGTTGGTGTAATTTCATCTTGAATTATTCACAAAGTATTCTGTACAGTGAGTTGTATTTTCTATATTTTGAATATGACTCATGTTTTACACCCAGAGTCCACAAACTATAGCTTAAGCTTGGCTACCCCCTAGTTTTGTAAATAAACTGATTGGAGCACAGCCATACCCATTTATGTGGGTGTTGTCTACAACTGCTTCTGTACTACTATGGCAGAGCTGAGCAGTTCCACCAAGCCAAAGTATTTACTATCTAGCACTTGTAGAATTATAGAATTGCTGACCCCTGTGCTAGATGCTTATCTTTGGTGAAAAATATAAATACTTAGGGTCTGAATCATTTTTTTTTATCTTCCCTAAAAGTAAGTTAGATAATGTTATTTCCTGAAGCTGAACATTTTAATGACAAATTTCCAGTAAGCATAAGTATCAAAAAGAAAAAAAAATGGAGAATGTGTGCTGTTTCTTGCTCCAACTACTGTATTTCTGGTTGAAGGTAGAACTCACCCCAAAAATGCAATTTGCTTTCTTTGCCAGGATAAACCTTCATTAAAGCCAAAATTCAGTTTAAATTAAAAGATTGAAACAGTCACATTATGTTAGAGAAAATCTACAGCTACCTTAAAATAGCATTGAATGGGCTGGTTGTTCTAAGCTGCTCTCTGAGGCTGCCAGTCTACTAAAGTGTATTCATAAAACACACTAAGCTGGCCGAAATAGTGATTTTCTTAGTGATCTTAAGAACACAATTATTTCATTGTTATGTTGATTTTACAAAAGAATGTTTATGTTGAAAAGATAAAGAGCATTCCCTTCTTTGGTACTTTAAGATAATGATTATTTTATAAAAAATTAACAAACCTCTTTATTATCGTTTCAGATGGAAATAATGATGTGTAATTCATCTTTGCAGCTTAGCTAGGGTTCTATTTAATGTCATTTTTGGACCCAAGAGAAACACCATTAAGCAGTTAAAATAAGAAATTATTTTATTTGAATATTTTTAAAAGCAATAAATCAATCTGATGCTCAGTGGGTATCGACATATCAATATTTAGTTTCATTTTTAGACTACTTTTTGGTGTGTTTTATACCATAATGGTTGTCAGTAGATGTTTAGATGAGGAAATATGTTTTTCTTGTATGATTGAGAAGACAAAAATGAATTTCTACTTATTGATTTAGAGACATGGGTCTTGCTACGTTGCTCAGGTTGGAGTGCAGTGACTATTTACAAGTGCAGTCATTGCCCACTCAAACCTCAAACTCCTGGGTGCAAGCAATCCTCCTGCCTTGTCCTCCTGAGTAACTGAGACTACCGGTACATGCCACCATACCTAGCTTAGGGTTTATCTTTATTATAATAGCTAACAATTAGATAATGGTGCTAAGGTTGGATAATTAAAGGATATATCAACATTTCATGACGCACTAAGAAAGAATAACTGTCACACGTCGGGCATTTATAATATGTTGGCATTGTACTAAGCACCTTGTATGGATTATTTCTGGTATAACAACACTTGGATATAGGGATTAATACCCCCATTCTACAGATGAAATTTAAAGATGCTAAGTAGTTTGCTAAAATTCATATAACTAGCAAGTTACAGAGCTGAACCAGGTCTGCCTGACCATATGGTGTTAGTTACTTATTTCCGTAGCTTTATGCAGGTGTAGAGTATGAGAGAATTCCTTCCTATTGTTAAATGGGTCTGGGAAGAGTCACATCCTGGGAGAAAGTAGTAGAATAGCAATACTAAGAGGAGAGTTGGTGGAGCAGGTGGTTATAGTACTTTGAGTTCTCATTCTAGCAGCTAACTTGTATTGAGAATCTTCTATTTTCTGCATATTTACATTTCACATTTATCTCATACATTGATTTTTTAATAATTATTTGAGGTGTGCACCATTATTTACCCTATTCTATAGATAAGGATCCTGAGAGCTTATCTAAAGAAGTTAAGTACCTCACACAAGGTCCAACAGCTATTATAATTGGCGTAGACAGTATTAACACTGGCATCTTCCTGTTGCCAATTTTTTGGCATGTAACCACTATGTTCTGTGACTTCCTGAAATTCAAGAATATAAATTAGAAATCTATAAAGACCATGTGGACGAGGTTTAAGTTGGGTGAGATTTCACGTAATCTCAGTAGCATATGGAATTGGGAGATTCATTTTTTAGGTAGACATAGGAGAAGGGTTAGCTAAATTCTTCTTTGGTATATATGCAAGAAGGCAGAAAAAGATCATGCTATTTTTGAAAAATATTTATATGAATACTTCAATTGGTGGCATCATCTTTATGTGCTAGCTTCATGGAAGAGTTATGATTATCACTCAGAGGCCAGCTTCTCATCCTTGACACTTAGGCTCACTGCTTAATTCAGAGAAAATTTTATCTTATAAGAGACTAAGAAATCTTTACCTTATTCATTAAAATATTTTATAAAGCACAGTATGTACTCATTATAAAATTTAGATCAAGGAAACAAATAAAATCACCAACACTTAAATTCCCAGTTAACCAGTGATACCCAAGAATAACATCTTGTATCTTTATAGACATTTTCCTATGCATATTTTCCAAAGTGTGTGCATGCTTCTCTCTCTCTCTCTCTGTGTGTGTATGTGTGTTAAGATAAAATTTGACAATATTAACAGAGGTTTACTAGTGTTGTCTGCAGTCTTCTTCCTTTCAGCTACCCAACCAAGAATGGCCTTAATTGCCTCAAAAGAGATTTATTTGCCCTAGGGAAGGTATTACCAACTAGAATGTAGAAGAACAAAGAAGTTGGTTTACTGTAAGACAAGGTAATTTTTAATTTAAAAAATGTGGAATATTTGAGAGGAAGATACTTTGTAGTGAAAAAGTTAAATGTTGTATACCAAGAAACAAGCCCATAATTTCTTCGTGTATTCCATACATAACAGAACTTAGAAGAAAGCCTGATAATTTAAGAACGATGTCCTGTTCCACAGGAGATGAAGGCATCACCTGTAGGAAGAAGCAGAGATGATGATGGCTCCCTGAGTAGAGACCCAGCAACCTACCATTCAGGCTGAGTACTGTGGGGAAAGGTACCCAGAATGAAAGGGTTGGGGAGAGATCCCAAAATGACAGAGAAACCATTCTCTAGCTTTCCTTTGTGAAACTAGTGAAACCTGAAAGTCTTGTGCAGAATCTGAATCTCTGCATCCAATGTGGTAATTAGTAGCAATGGTTTAAGAGGTGTCTTATCAGTGGACCTGAAAGTTACAAGAGCCATTTGCTCTTCCCCCTTGATGTGGGAGGGAGTCCAAGAGTATCATGTGTCTCCAAGAGGGATTTGGATATGGCTGGGATCCACAAGGCAATCCTGGATAAGCTTCCTCCTAAGAAGGAGGCAGAAGCAGAATAGCCTACATGGACCTGGCACCTAAAAGCAAACAGTGATGAGGCAAGGAAATGTGATTACTGAAGTCTGGTGTAGATATTAGTGCATGTCAGTAGAAGCCAGCCTGGACAAATACCCATCCACATGGCCCAGACACCTCCCTCTAATGCCAGGATGACATAGAAGAGCCCCAAGAACTTAGGTCACTCATGGGAATAAGAAAAGGTAAAGAGGGAATGTGGACTAGTGGGATGAGGAAAGGCTAGATTTTAGAATTCTCAAGTAATTGAATATGTACCCCTCAGTAAATGAATTTTAAGTTTGAAATAACTGATTTGAACATGAATTGGCAAATTTAATTTTTCCACTGGAGAGGAAATAAGAAATTTAAAAATTTATATTTTCACATAATCTTAGCTTTTGACTCTGAAATTTGTAACTACCATGTAATCAATCTTACATGAAAGGAATCTTACATGAAGAGCTGTGTTCTTTTTTCTTTTTTTTTTAATCAAACAATATGTAATAGCTATTTCTTTATGAGAGGACCTATAGATGTTCAACATCCTTCTTAATGAGTATGCAGTACTCATTGTATATTTGTCTAAAAAGTCTCCAAGGTAGAACATTTGATTTGTTCTTGTGCATCATTTACCCTTGATACAATTCCAAGAATTCTCCTTGCAGTTGCAAAGAGGGTAGTTTTTATAATTATTTAGTTAGACTATAATTTTCTACATTTGTTTTACTTCAAATAGGCTAAATTTTTATAGTTTGAGAAACCTTTCACAGATTGAATGTTGTGACTAGAACTTTTCTTATTGTTTAACCATAATATCTGAATATTTTTATGTATTTTATTTTAGTAGATATTCATTTTAGCAGATTGCCATATAGGTTCACCTATGTTATTTTCCTGATAGTTCCCTATTTTCTAAAACAAAACATAATGAGAAATGGAATTCTGCTATGTAACTCTATTATAAGCCCTCAAAGAAAAATTCTTATTCATTTAATTTTTATTATCCTATTTTTGTATTGTTATTATATTAGTTAGTACAAATAAGACTTACCTAGAATTTAAAACATGTAAGGAAAACAAGAAATGTTTTATACATGATATGAACAGAGTATGATTGTGCTAGCTTAGAGAAAAGAGGCTGCAGTGCTTATACAGATAATTCACATATTCAAGTTTGGCAGATTTCATAAAATAGGATACATGGTATATATTATTATATATAATATATTTTACTTTATATGAATCTCAATGTTATATAATATGTAATGTTATATACTATTACTTTTTAATTTTATTTTCAATTGACATAATAATTATATATATTTATGAGACACAATGTGATGTTTAGATATAATTAATTTCTTTGTGGTAAGAACATTGAAGATCTCTTCTAGGTATTTTGAAATATACAATACATTGATATTAACTATAGTCACCTTGCCAAGCAATATAACACCAGAACTTATTTCATCTATTTAATTATAATTTTGTACCTGTTGATCAACATCTTGTTTTCCCCATTTACCCACCCCCTAGCCTCTGGGTAACCACTACTCTACTCTCTACTTTTATCAGTTTTTAGATTTTACAAATAATTGAGACCATATATTTGTCTCTCTGTGCCTGGCTTATTTTACTTAACATAATATCCTCTAGTTTCATCCACTTTGTCAAAATGACAGAATTTACTATTTTGTTAAGGCTGAATAATATTTCATTGTGTATATACACCAAATATTTTAAATTCATTTATCCATTGATGGACATAGCTTGTTTCCATATCTCAGCTATGTGAATAATGCTGCAATGAACATGGCAATGAAGATGTCTCCTTTGGCATACTGATTTTAATTCTTTTGGGTTATACCCAGTAGTGGGATTAGTGAATTATATGATAATTCATTTTTTTTTGAGGAGCCTCCATACTGTTTTCTAAAGTGGCTGTGCTAATTTACAGTGCCACCAACAGTATATGAATTTCCTTTTCTCCATATTCTTACCAACACTTATCTTTCATCTTTCTGATTATGGCCAATTTAACAGGTGTAAGGTGATGCTCATTGTGGTTTTAATTTGCGTTTCTCAGGTGATTAAAGATGTTGAGCATTTAAAAATATATCTTGGAACCAACCCAAATGTCCAACAATGATGGAATGGATTAAGAAAATGTGGCACATATACACCATGGAATACTATGCAGCCATAAAAATGATGAGTTCATGTCCTTTGTAGGGACATGGATGAAATTGGCAATCATCATTCTCAGTAAACTATCGCAAGGACTAAAAACCAAACACCGCATGTTCTCACTCATAGATGGGAATTGAACAGTGAGAACACATGGACACAGGAAGGGGAACATCACACTCTGGGGACTGTTGTGGGGTGGGGGGAGCGGGGAGGGATAGCATTAGGAGATATACCTAATGCTAAATGATGAGTTAGTGGGTGCAGCACAGCAGCATGGCACATGTATATGTATGTAACTAACCTGCACATTGTGCACATGTACCCTAAAACTTAAAGTATAAAAAAAAAAATTGAAAAAAAAAATATATCTGTTGGCCATTTCTGTGTCTTCTGTGAGAAACATCTATTCAAGTCCTTTGCCCATTTTAAAATAAGGTTATTTATTTTCTTGTTATTCAATAGTTTGAATTCCTTGTATATTTTAGATATTAGTCCCTTATGCAGTGTATTACTTGCAAATATTTTCCCTCCATCTGTGTCTTGTCTTTTCATGCTACTGTTTTCCTTACCATGCAGAAGCTTTTGAGTTTGATGCAATCCCATTTGTCTACTTTTGCTTTGGTTTCCTGTGCTTTTGGGTTCATATCTAAGAAATCTCTCCCCAGATTAATGTCATGATACTTTTTCCCCTAAGTTTTTGTCCAGTAGTTTTGTAGTTTCAGATCTTATGTTTAAGTCTTTAATTCATTTTGAACAGATTCTTGTATAAGGACTGAGATAAGGTTCATTTTCATTCTTTTGTTTATGGATATCCAGTTTTCCCAATATTATTTATTGATGAGACTGTTCTCTCCCTATTGTGTGTTTTTGGTACCTTTGTTGAAAATCAATTGACAATAGATGTGTGAGTTTATTTCTAGACATTATATCTCATTCCATTGACTGATATATCTGTTTTTATGCCAGTACCATGTGTTTTTATTATTATAGCTTTGTAATATATTTTGAAATCCAGTAGTGTGATGCCTCCAGCCTTGTTCTTTTTAGTCAAGATGACTTTGGATATTTGGGGTCTTCTGTGGTTCCATAGGAAGTTTAGAATTAAAAATTTCTGTAAAGAATGCTATTGGAATTTTGATAAGGATTGCATGGAAACTGTAGGTTGCTTTGGGAAGTATGAACACTTTAACAATATTAATTCTTCCAATCCATGAACATAAAATATTTTTGCATGTATTTTTGTCCTCTTCAATTTCTCTCATTGCTGTTTTATAATTTTCAGTACACAGATCTTTCATCTCTTTGGTTAAATTTACTCCTAAGTATTTTTATGTTCTTGTAAGTGAGGTTGTTTTCTTAATTTCTTTTTAAGACAGCTTGTTGTTAGTATATAGAAATGCCACTTCTTTTTGTAAGTTGATTTTGTGTCCTGCAACATTACTGTGTTCCTTTATTAGTTCTAACTCTTTTTTGGTTGAATCTTTTGGATTTTCAATATATAACATCATATTGTCAGCAACAGTAATAATTTCACTTCTTCATTTCCTATTTGGATGCCTTTTGTTTGTTTCTCTTACCTAATTGCTCTGGCTAGCACCTCCAGTACTGTGATGAACAGAAGTGGTGAACATGGGCATCCTTGTCATGTTCCTGATCTTAGAAAAAAAGCCATTAACTTTTCATCATTGAGTATAATGTTAGTTGTGGACTTGTCATATATGACCTTTATTGTGTTGAGGAACTTTCTTTTATACCAAATTTGTTGCTAAAGTTTATTATAAGATGATGTTAAATTAAAAAAATGCTTTTCCTGCATCTATTGAGATGATCATATTGTTTTTGTCCATTCTGTTAATATGGTGAAGCACATTTAGTGATTTGCATATGTTGAAGCAACCTTGCATTCCAGGGATAAATCCCACTTGATCATGACAAATGATCCTTTTATGATACTGTTGAATACAGTTTGCTAGTATTTCGTTGAGGATTTTTGCTTCTATGTTCTTCAGTGATACTGACCTGTGATATTCTTTTCCTGTAGTATCTTTGTCTAGCTTTGGTATTAGGGTAATGTTGGCCTTGTAAGATGAGTTTGGAATTATCTCCTCATCTTTAATATTTCAGAGGAGTTCAAGAAGGATTGGTATTATTTTTTTCTTTAAATATTGGCTAGAATTCAGCTGTGAAGCCATCATATTCTAAGCTTTTCTTTGATGAGAGACTTTTAATTACCAGTTCAATTTCCTCACTTTTTATTGGTCTGTTCAGATCTCCAATTTCTTCTTCATTTGGTCTTAATAGGCTATATGTTTTTTGGAATTTATTCATTTCTCTGAGTTGTCCAATTTGTTAGTTTATAATTGTTGATAATAATTTCAAATGATTCTTTGTATTTCTGTGATGTCAGTTATAATGTCTCCTCTTTCATTTCTCATTATATGTATTTGAATCTTCTCTCTTTTTTCTTAGTCTAGCTAAAGGTTTTTCAATTTAGTTTATCTTTTCAAAAGATAAACTCTTAGTTTTATTAATCTTTTGTGTTGTTTTACCAGTCACTATTACATTTATTTATGTTCTGATCTTTGGGGCCTAGTTTGTTTCCATTTTTCCTTCATGAATAACATTAGGTTGTTTATTAAATATCTTCTTTTTTTGATGTAGGTGTTTATTGCTATAAACTTGCCTCTTAGCAGTGCTTTCGCTGCATCTCATAAGTTTTGGTATGTTGTATTTCCATTTTCATTTGTCTAAGATATTTTTAAATTTTCCTTTAATTATTTCTTCTTTGAACCAACAGTTGTTCAGGAGAATATTGTTTAATATTCACATGTTTATTGTTTATTCATCAGTTCCCCTGTTATTGATTTCTAGTTTTATACTACTATTGTCAGAAAAAAATACTTGAAATGATTGCAGTATAAAATTTGTTCAGACTTGTTTTGTGGCTTCACATATGATCTAACCTGGAGAATGTTCTATGTGTACTTGAGAAGAATGTGAATTCTGTTGCTGTTTGGTAGAATGTTCTGTATATGTCCATTAGGTCCATTTGATCTAAAATGTAGTTTAATTCAAATGGGTGCTTATTGATTTTTTGCCTGGATGATCTTTTCAATGTTGAAAGCAAGGTACTAACATACTCTACTATTACTGTGTTACAGTATGTATCTTCCCTCAGATCTCTTAATGCTTCCTTTATATTTAGGTGATTTGATGCTTGGCACATATATATATTTATATATAATATATAATTAATATATAAAATATAATATAATATATATTATATATAAATATATATATTTACAATTCTTATATCTTCTTGATGGATTGACCCATTTATCACTATTTAATAATCTTTGTCTCTTTTTACACTTTTGTCCTAAAATCTATTTTGTCTGAATTAAGTATAGTTACCTTTGCACTCTTGCTCTCTTTTTGTTTCCATTTCATGAAATGCCTTTTTCAATCCTTTCTCTTTCAATCTATGAGAATTCTTAAGGTGATGTGAGTCTCTTTTAAGAGCATATAGAGTCATGCATTGGAGATACTGAGGATTTTGATCAGACCATTGCAATAAGGTGAATGTTGCAATAAAGTAAGTCACAAAATATTTTTGTTTCCCAGTGCATATAAAAATTATGTTTATACTATACTGTAGTGTAGTAAGTGTGCAATAGCACTATGTGTAAAAAGGTACATATATTAACTAAAAACACTTTATTGCTAAAAATTGCTAACAATGACCTGAGCCTTCAGTGAGTCATAATCATTTCACTGGTGGAGGATGATGCCTCAATATTGATGTCAGCTGACTGATCAGGTTGGTGGTTGTTAAATGTTAGGGTGGCCATAGCAGTTTCTTAAAGTAAGACAACAATAAAATTTGCTGCATGGATTTACTCTTCTCTTCACAAAAAATTTTCCTGTAATGTGCAATGCTGTTTGATAGTATTTTACCCACCATAGAACTTTTTGCAAAATTGGAGTCAATTCTCCCAAACTCTGCCACTGCTTTATCAACTAAGTTGATGTACATTCTAAATCATTTGTTTTCATTTTGACAATGTTAACAGCATCTTAACAAAGAGAAGATTTCATGAAGAAACCACATTCTTTGCTCATTCATAAGAAGCAGTTTCTAATCTGTTCAAGTTTTATCATGATACTGCAGCAATTTATTTACATATTCAGTCTTCACTGCTAATTCTAGTTCTCTTGCTGTTTCCACAACTCATGCAGTTACTTCCTCCACTGAAGTCTGGGAGCCCTCAAAGTCATTCAGTGAGGTTTGGAAAAAATTTCCAAACCTTTTCCCAAATTCTGTTAATGTTCATATTTCACACTTCTTCCATTAATCAAGAATATTTTTAATGACATATAGAATGGTGAATCTTTTTCCAGAAAACTTTCAATTTACTTTACTCACATCCATGAGGGCAGTTATTATCTATGGCAGCTATAGTCTTATAAGCTGTATTTCTTAAATAGCAAGACTTGAAGGTCAAAATAATAAGGCTTGAAGGTTAGGCTTGATAGAAGTCTTGTCTTGATTCACAGGCAACAGAACGGATGTTGTGTTACGAAACATGAAAACAACATTAATATCCTTATACATCTCCATCTGGGTGACCAGGAGCATTGTCAATGAGCAGTAATATTTTAAATGAAATAGTTTTTACCTTGAGCAGGTCTCAAGAATGTGCTTAAGGTATTTAGTAAACCATGCTATAAATAAAAATGCTGTCATCTAGGCTTGGTTGTTCCATTTCTGGAGCACTGACAGAGTAGATTTGGCATAATTCTTAAGGGCCTTAGGATTTTTGGAATGGTCAGTGAACATCGGCTTTAATTTAAAGTCACCAGCTGAAATAGCTCCTCACAAGAGAGTCAGCCTGTCCTTTGAAACTTTGAAAACAGGCTGACTTCTCTTCTGTAGCTATAAAAATCCTATATGTCATTTTCTTCCAATATAAGGCTGTTTATCTACCTAGACATTGAAAATTTGTTCTTTAGTGTAGTCACCTTTATCAATGACATTAACTAGATTTTGTGGATAACTTGCTGCAGCTTCTATATCAGCACTTGCTGCTTCACCTTGCACTTTTATGTTATGGACATGGCTTCTTTCCATAAACCTCATGAACCAGCCTCTGCTAGTTTCAAACTTTTTCTTGCATCTTCCTCGCCTCTCTCAGCCTTCATGTAATTAAATAGAGTTAAAGCCTTGCTCTAGATTAAGCTTTGGCTTAAAAGAATGTTGTGGCTGGTTTGATCTTCCATATACACTACTATAATTTTCTTCATATCAGCAATAAGACTGTTTTGCTTTCTTATCATTAATGTGTTCACTCGCATAGCATTTTTAATTTTCTTCAAAAACTTTTTATTTCCTTTCACAACTTGGCTATCCATTTGGTGTGAGGGGCCTGGCTTTGGCCTGTCTTGGCTTTTGATATGCTATCTTTAGTAAGGTTATTTCTAGCTTTTGATTTAAAGTGAGAGATGTGTGACTCTTCACTTGAGCACCTAGAGGCTATTATAGAGTTTTTAATTGCCTTAATCTCAATATTGTTGTGTCTTGGGGAATAGGGAGGTCCCAGGAGGGGGAGAGGCAGGGCATGGCCAGTTAGTGGAGCAGTCAGAATACACACCACACTTATCGATTAAGTTTACTATCTTATATGGTCATGGTTTGTGGCACCTCAAAACAATTACAATAGTAACATCGAAATCACTGATCACAGATCACCATAACAGATATAATAAAATGAAAAGTTTGAAATATAGCAAACATTATGAAATATGACAGAGACATGAAGTGAGCAAATGCTGTTGGAATATTGGTATTAATAGACTTATTTGATGCAGGGTTGTCACAAACATTCAATTAAAAAAAATAGAACCCCCAAAACTTACAACGTATTAGAAGCAAAATAAAGTGATATGCAATAAAATGAGGTAAGATTTTAGTTGGGTCTTGGTTTTGTGTGTGTGTGTGTGTGACAGAGTTTCGTTCTTGTTGCCTGGGCTGGAGTGCAATGGTGCAATCTTGGCTCACTACAACCTCCACCTCCTAGGTTCAAGTGATTCTCCTGCCTCAGCCTTCCTAGTAGCTGGGATCATGGGAATGTGCCACCATGCCCGGCTAATTTTGTATATTTAGTAGAGACAGGGTTTCTCCATGTTGGTCAGGCTGGTCTTGAACTCCTGACCTCGTGATCTGCCTTCCTCGGCCTCCTAAAATGCTGGGATTACTGGGGTGAGCCACTGTGCCCGGCTGGGTCTTGTTTTTTATCCATTCAGACACTCTGCCTTTTTGTTAGCAAATGTAATCCATTTACATTTAAAGTAATTACTGATAAGCATGGACTTATTAGTGCTTGTCATTTATTTTGGTCATTGTGTAAATCCATTCTGTCTTCCTTTCTTTGTGGTTTGATGGCTTTCCGTAGTGATAGACTTTGGATTTTTATTTTTAAAGAAAAATTAAATTTTTTTTATATTTTCATTTTTTAAAAACATTTTATTTATTTATTTATTTTTAATTTTACTTAAAGTTCTGGGATACATGTGCAGAATGTGCAGCTTTGTTACATAGGTATACATGTGCCATGGTGATTTGCTGCACCTATGGACCCGTCATCTAAGTTTTAAGCCCTGCATTCATTAGGTATTTGTCCTAAAGCTCTCCCTCCCCTTGCTCTGCACTCCGTAACAGGACCCAGTGTGTGTTGTTCCCCTCCCTGTGTCCAGGTGTTCTCATTGTTCAACTTCCACTTATGAGTGAGAACATGCGATGTTTGGTTTTCTGTTTCTGTGTTTGCTAAGGATGATAGCTTCTAGCTTCATCCATGTCCCAGCAAAGGACATAATCTCATTCTTTTTTATGGCTTCATAGTATTCCATTGTGTATATGTGCCACATTTTATTTATCCAGTCTATCATTGATGGCCATTTGGCTTGGTTGTAATCTATCACATAATCAGAACCAATGATAAAAACCACATGATTATCTCAATAGAAGCAGAAAAGGCCTTCGATAAAATTCAACATCCCCTTATGTTAAAAACTCTCAATAAAGTACGTATTGATGGAACATATCTCAAAATAATAAGAGCTATTTATGACAGACCCATAGCCAATATCATACTGAATAGGCAAAAGCTGGAAGCATTCCCTTTGAAAACTGGCAGAAGACAAGGATGCCCTCTCTCACCACTCCTATTCAACATAGTATTGGAAGTTCCTGCCAGGGCAATCAGGCAAAAAAAAGAAATAAAGCGTATTCAAATAGGAAGAGAGGAAGTCAAATTGTATCCTGTTGCAGATGATATGATTCTATATTTAGAAAACCCCATTGTCTCAGCCCAAAAAGTCCTTAAGCGATAAGCAACTTCAGCAAATTCTCAGAATACAAAATCAATGTGCAAAAATCACAAGCATTTCTATACACCATCAATAGACAAGCAGAGAGCCAAATCATAAATGAACTCCCATTCACAATTGCTACAAAGAGAATAAAATACATAGGAATACAGCTTACAAGAGATGTGAAGGACCTCTTCAAGGAGCACTACAAACCACTGCTCAAGGAAATAATAGAGGACCCAAACAAATGAACAAACATTCCACGCTCATGTATAGGAAGAATCAATATCATGAAAATGGCCATATTGCCCAGACTAATTTATAGATTCCGTGCTATTCCCATCAAACTACCACTGATATTCTTCACAGAATTATAAAAAAAACTACTTTAAATTTCATATGGAACCAAAAAGAGCCCATATAGCCAAGACAATCCTAAGTAAAAAGAATGAAGCTGGAGACATCATGCTACCCAAAGGCAAACTATGATACTGGTGCAAAACAGACATATAGACCAATGAACAGAGACTTCAGAAATAACACCACACATCTACAACCATCTGATCATTGAACAATCTGACAAAAAGAAGCAATGGGAAAAGGATTCCCTGTTCAATAAATGGTGCTAGGAAAACTGGCTAGTCATATGGAGAAAACTGAAACTGGACCCCTTCCTTACACCTTATACAAAAATTAAATCAAGATGGATTAAAAACTTAAATGTAAAACCCAAAACCATAAAAACTCTAGAAGAAAAGCTAGGCAATACCATTCAAGACATAGGCATGAGCAAAGATTTAGTGATGAAAATACCAAAAGCAATTGCAACAAAAGCCAAAATAGACAAATGGGATCTAATTAAACTAGAGAGCCTCTGCACAGCAGAAGAAACTATCATCAGAGTGAACAGGCAACCTACAGAATGGGAGAAAATTTTTGCAATCTATCCATCTGACAAAGGGCTAATATCCAGAATCTATAAGGTATTTAAAAAAATTTACAAGAAAAAAAAACCCATCAAAAAGTGGGCAAAGGGTATGAACAGCCACTTGTCAAAAAAAGACATTCATGTGGCCAAGAAACATGAAAGAAAGCTCATAATCTCTGATCATTAGAGAAATGCAAATGAAAACCACAATGATATACCACCTCATGCCAGTCAGAATGGTGATTATTAAAAAGTCAGGAAACAACAGATGCTGGTGAGGCTGTGGAGAAATAGGAACACTTTTATACTGTTGGTGGGAATGTAAATTAGTTCTACCATTGTGGAAGACAGTGTGGCAATTCCTTGAGGATCTAGAACCAGAAATACCATTTGACCCAGCGATACCATTACTGGGTATATACCCAAAGGAATATAAATCATTCTACTACAAAGACACATGCAAACATATATTTATTGCAGCACTATTTACAATAGACTTTGGATTTTTAAAAAAATATTTTGTTTTTATTATAGGCTTTTGATTTGTGGTTGCCTTGAGGCTTACATAGAACATCTTACACGTATAATAGGCTATTTTCAGTTGATAACAAAAAATTTTTATCACATATACAAACTTTACACTTTTATTTCCCCTCCTGCCACATTTTGTATTTTTGATTTCATACTTTATATCTTTTTATAATTTGTATCTCTTAATTTATTTTGGCCTTAGATGTTTTTAATTATTTTCACTTTTGACCTTTATCCTAGAGGTACAATTTATTTAGCCACTGTCATTACAATATTAGAGTGTTTAAAATTTGACAATGTATTTACTTTTACCAGTGGGTTTTATATTAATACTTTTGTATATTTTTATTTTACTAATTATCATCCTCCTTCTCAGCTTGAAGAACCCCTTTAAGCATTTTTTTTGTAAGGCAGGTCTAGTAGTGATAAATTCTGTCAACTTTTGTTTGTCTGAAAACGTTTTGATCACCCCTTGGTAAAAGACAGGACTGTTAGTTATAGTATTCTTGGTTGGCAGGTCTTTTTGTTTCCTTTTAAAATTTTAAATATATCATCCTACACCCTTCTGACCTGTAGTGTTTCTGTTGAGAGAGCCATTCATAGTTTTATGGAGCTCAACACTCTCTCTTTGACTTTACCTTTTCATAATTTGATGATGTGTCTTGGTGTGAGTATTTTTGAATTTATCTTTTTGAGATACTTTGAACTTCTTACATTTGGCTTTCTATTTTATTCCCCAGACTTGAGAAGTCTTCTGTCATTATTTCTTTGAATATGGTTTCTGTTCCTTTTTGCTCTCTCTTCTTCTGGCACATTAGTATTGCATGAGTTGTTCCTGTTGATGGCATTTTATGATTCTTAAGCTGTCTTCACTCTTTTTCAATCTTTTTTCTTTTTGCTCTTCAGATTGGGTGATATCCTGTGAGCTGCCTTTCAGTTCACTCATTCTTTCTTCTGCTTGATCTAGCCTGCTCTTGAACACTTCTATTGAATTTTTCAGTTCAGTTTTAGTATTCTTCAGATCTATGATTTATGTTTGATACTTTTTAATACTTTCTATCCCTTGTTGAAATTCTCACTTTGTTCTTACATTACTCTCTTGACCTTGGGGAGCATTTTTATGACTGTTATGTTGAATTCCCTGTTGTGTAAATCACATATCTCCACTTCACATAGGTCTGTTTTGGAGATTGATCTTGTTCTTTTGTTTTGAATATATTTTCTTATTTCTTCATTGTTCTTGTCTCTCTGTATTGTTTTCTGTGCAGTAGAAATGATGACTACCTCTACCAGACGTGTCAGACTGGCCTCATGTAGGAGAAGGATCTCACCACTCTATCTGACCAAAGATTTTAAGCTGCCTTTTACATTGGGTTTGTCCAGACTTGCTTATTTGTTTTTGGCAGCCCCTAAAGCTTAGGATGTGTCACATCCTGTCAGTACCCTTAGAGTGAAAATGTAGGAGCCAGACACTCTAGATATAGCTGAAAAAGTAGAAGTGTTGGCTGTATGTTTTTGTTTCTTCTCTCCTCATCATGAAGCTGAGCATGGGTATATTTTCCACTCTCTCCTGAACGTACATTCAGTAGATGTACTATACATATATTCAGGCTGCAATTTCTGGTCCTAAGGAGGTAGTTGCTGGAAAGGGGCTCATTGTGCATCTACCTATTTGTTTTCTGTGGTCTAAGTCATTCAGAAATGCAAAACCCCATTGACTCCCAGAGCTACTTTGTTAAGGAGACAGTCCCTTGGGTGGGATCTATAGAAGTTATGGCACTCAGTGCATGATCAGACTCCTTCCAGGAAAAAATGTGTAGGCTTGGATTTATCACTAGGGTGAGCTGGAGAGAAGGCTCATGAAGTGCCCTACTCTAGGTGCCGAAGTGTTATTTTTTGTCTGCACAACTGACTTCCTGATATAAGTTTGTTAGAAGCCAAGCTGTCAAGTAGCCACTGGAAGTGTGTGCTGTAAGCTTCTTACGGGCTTGTAGTGGCTGAAAATATTTTCGCTCCTTGAAGACCACCTCTTTGTTTTGTGATCTATGGAGGCTTACATGTGCCTAGTCCTTTCTGCTCCCAGAACCAAGTGGTTTAGGATTGAGTCTTTGAAGAGGTAGCTGTAAATGTTGGGACACTCAATATGTGGCATAAATTTCTTCCAGGGAAAAACAGAGCTGCATTTTTTTTTGAAGCCTCTTTCCTGGACTGCTCCCAGGAATTGAAGCCCCTGGAAGTGCTTGCATACCCATATAAAACTTCTATTTAGGCTGGGCATGGTAACGCATGCCTGTAATCCCAGCACTTTGGGAGGCTGAGGCAGGCAGATCACAAGGTCAGGAGTTCGAGACCAGCCTGGCCAATATGGTGAAACTTCATCTCTACTAAAAATATAAAAATTAGCTGGGTACACACCTGTAGTCCCAGCTACTCAGGAGGCTGAGGCAGAAGAATCGCTTGAACCCGGGAGGCGGAGGTTGCAGTGAGCTGAGATTGCACCACTCTACTCCAGCTTGGGTGACAGAGCAAGACTTTATGGTCTATAAAGATTTGCATATACTTTGTCCCCACTGCTCCCAGAGCTGTGAGGTTTAGGATGCAGTCCTTTGAGTGGAAGCGGGAAAAGTTGGAGTGCTTGTGTGGACAAATGCCTTCCAGGAGTTTAATGGACTTGGCGTTATCCCTTGGGTGAGTCATGAGAGGATGCTCCAGGAGTGCAGGTTTGCTTCTCAGGGTGCTGGCTGGGTTAACATTTGTCTTCCCCTTTAACTCCCTGACACAAGTTAATAGGAAACCAGGCTACCAAATAGCCATGGAAGAGCACATTATAAACCCCTCCTGGAAAGGCCCCTCCTTTGCACTGCAACCAGGAGATGAAGCTCCTTAAAGCACTTAGTCACTTATATCAAATTGCCACTTTTTTTTCCCTGTGATCTATAGAGTCTTGCATATGTCTAATCCCCTCTCTTTCCATATTTGGTGAAGTAACAGCCAAATTGTGAGGAACCTTACAGTTAGGAACCTTAGAGTTAGGGCACTATCCATCAGGCCCAAGCCCTCTTCTTCACAGAGAGAACCTGGGTGTTGGGAATTCCTTTCTCAATTGTATGATGCAGTGCCAAGGACAGGGTCCATGCCTGTGTGTGCCTCAGATATTCCTAACCATTTGATGTGGATGTTGTCTCAGTTGCCTTGTAGGCAGGAGTCTCTCAGCTAGTCTCTGACTTTCTCTTAGAGGGAATTTATCTGTGAATAGATGCTTATTTGCTGAATTTGTGGGTGTAAAGTCAGGAGCCTTCTATTCTGTCATGTTGCTGATGTCATCTCCATTTTTTTAAATGTGAAGCTTAACATTTCAAAATACCTTCTTTTTTTCTTCAAGCAAGGAGTTAAGATTCAATTGGTTAATAGTTAATCAGGCATGCTTTCTTATATCTTTGGAAAAAATTGCTTTAGAAATAAATCTTTAATTCTTCTCAGAGACTTTAGAAGAATATTTTAAGAAGTTTGGTATAGGTAATCTGATCACTGATTATATTTTAGTATTGTCTTGTGGCAGCTACCAATCTTCTATTTTCTTAGCCACTAAAACACTGGGAGGCCCAGTTTGACCTCTTACTTTTGCAAAGCTAAGTATCATGTTAAGAATAACTTTCAGTTATCAAAGTAGAAGGGACAGCATGAGGTAAGAAAGGTAAGAGTGACAGCATGAGGTAAACACAGAGGAAAAAGAAACCTTGAAAAAATATTGACCTTATAGGCGTGTGAATCATTCTAGGTTAGTTAAAAAGACATACGTTTTCTACAAGTGTTCAGAGACCATGAAATGTGGGTTAGTAAGAGGGGCAGAAAAGAGGAATTCTGTGTAGAGGGAATGGTGCCAACAAATACAAATGTATGGAAGTACAGGAAGTGTAGAAAGAAGAGTCTGCTCTGAGAGGAGTGTTGAGTGCTTGAGGAGGAGTAGCAGGAGCTAAGGCTGAAAAGAAGCTGGAATCTGAGTGAGGATAGTCTTGAATTACAGATGAATGAGTGTAAACCTGCACTCTTCAATATGGTAGCTACTAGTAACATTAAGATATGCTGAGAGTGTAAATACCATATTTTGAAGATTTAGTGTGAAAAAATGTAAAATATCTTTTTTTGTATAAATGACTTGTTAAAAATAATATTGGAATGCAGTTAAATAAAATGTGTTAACTATATATTATTTCATAGGTATTATTAAGACAAATTTCCCTTGTTTCTCTTTTGTTTTTTTAATGTGGCTACTAAAAAACTTAAAATTACACATGTGGCTCTTATTGTAGTTATATTAAATGGTGCCAATCTAGACTTTACCTGAAAACAGTAGCTGATTGGGAGGTAGAGGAGATGGTGGTAAAGGTTTGGAATTACTATGTTTTGGATAACATTGACTCAGCAACATTGAAATGTAGAGTAGGGAGTAGAATGTGTAGAATTGGAACTTGGAGAACAGAAACTAGAGACATATAGCTCACAGAGGTACCCACATAGAAATGCTTGTGAAGCTGAACTGTGAAGGAATAAATATGAATGGCATCTTTCAGGGAGGAACTGTGTGCAGAGGAGAGCTAAGAGAGCTAGAAGTAGATGACCAACTTCAGCTATGTTAGGATGAGGATAACTTTTACCTTTAAATTTTAAAAGACTTTGAGGTAGAATTTCTAGAAAAGGAATTGGCAGAAAGGAGACAAAACAAGTCACCACCAATGACTCTTTGCCTTATTGAATGAATGCTTCCTTGCTGTGGAGCAATTACAAGGGTGAATGCAGAATGCTGAGTGGCCCAGTACCTTCCTTCCTTCATATGTGCTGCTATGATCTGAATGCCCATCCTAAATTAATATGTTAAAATCTCCACCCCCAAGGTAATGGGGAGGTGGGACTTTTACGAGGTGATTAGGCCATAAAGACAGAGCCCTCATGAATGGAATTAGTGCTCTTATAAAAGGGACCAAAGGGAGTTGCCCACCTATTCTGCCACATGAAGACACAGTGAGAAGGAACTGCCTATGAGGAAGCTGATCCTCTCCAGACACCAAATTCTGCTGGCGCTTTGATCTTGGAATTCCTACTCTCCAGAACTGTAAGAAATAGCTTTCTGTTGTTTATAAACCACCCAGTGTATGGTATTTTGTTATAGTAGCCCCAACGAACTGACGTGCACATTGTAAAGAATTTAATGCATAAGTAATAAATGAAAGACACCTTGGTAGTTGGAAGATTAGAGACAAAAAGTGTAAAATAACTCAATTAGATGGTACAAACTTGAAAGGATTCTCTATGGCCTGCCATGCTTAAATGTTCTTCATGTGGCAGTAATATGAGGTATTTTGAAAAGTGAATTAGTTGCTGTCATAATTGCCCCTTTTCTCAAAATGGAGGCAATTCTGGGATGCAAATTAAATCCTGACAAGCTGTGAAATCTCTACCTGAAGGGTAAATTTGCTAGGACTGGCATTTTTTTTATTCATTCATTAGTGGACTGACTCAGGGTGATTCCTTAACTTTGCTATTGTGCCTAGTGCTGCAATGGGTATGAGAATGCAGAAATTTCTTTAACAAACTGATTTCAAATCCTTTGGGTAAACAACTGGGATTGCTGGATCATATGTTAATTCTATTTTTTCTCTTTCAATTATGGTTTTATTAGACACTTTTTCTTCTTTCCTTAGTGTAGCTAAATATTTGTCAATTTTGTTTATTTTTTAAAAAAGAAAAAACTACAGGCCAATAACCCTGATAAACATGGATGCAAAACTCCTGAACAATGTACTAGCAAACTGAATCCAGAAGCACATCAAAAGGTTAATTCACCATGATCAAGTTGGCTTTATTCCTAGGATGCAGGTTGGTTCAGCATACACAAATCAATAAATGTGATTCACCACATAAACAGGATTAAAAACAGAAACCATGTGATCATCTCAATAGATGGTAGAGAAACTTTAGATAAAATCCAATGTCCTTTCATGATTAAAAAAACCCTCAAGAAACTAGGCATTGAAAGAACATACCTCAAAATAATAAGAGCCATCTATTACAAACCCACAGACAACATCATACTGAATGAGAAAAAGCTGGAAGTATTCCCCTTGAGAACTGGAACAAGACAAGGATGCCCACTCTCAGCACTCCTATTCAGCATAGAACTGGAAATCCTAGCCAAAGCAATCAGGCAAGAGAAAGAAATAAAAGGCATCCAAATAACAAAAGAAGAAATTGAACTACTTCTCTTTGCAAATAATTTGATCTTATAGCTGGGCAACACTAAAGACACCACCAAAAAGCTCCTGAAACTGATAAATAACATCTGTAAAGTTTCAGGATAATCAATGTACAAAAATCAGTAGCATTTCTATACACAAATATTGCTCACGCTGAGAGCCCAATCAAGAATGCAATTTCATTTACAGTAGCCACACATGAAAAATACCTAGGAACACATCTAACCAAGGAGGTAAAAGATCTCTGCATAGAGAACTACCAAACACTGCTAAAATAAATCACAGAAAACACAAACACATTGAAAAACCTTCCATGTTTTTGGATAGGAATAATCAATATTGTTAAGATGGCCATACTGTCAAAAGCAATCTACAGATTCAATACTATTCCTATCCAGTTATTAATGCCATTTCTCACAGAATTAGAAAAGACTATTCTAAACCTCATATAGAATGAAAAGAAAAGCCCAAAATAGCCAAAGCCATCCTAAGCAAAAAGAAGAAAGTCTGAGGCATCACATTACCTGACTTCTAACCATATTACAAGTCTACAGTAACCAAAACAGTATGGTACTCATGTAAAAACAGACTTGTAGATCAATGGAACAGAAAAGAGAATGCAGAACTAAAGCCACACACCTACAGTCATCTGATCTTTGACAAAATCAACAAAAAATAAGCAAAAGCAAAGTTATCCCTATTCAGCAAATGGTTCTGGGATAACTGGTTATCCATATGCAGAAGAATCAAATTGGATCCTTACCTATTACTATAATAAAAGTTAACTAAAATGGACTAAAGACTTAAATTTAAGACCCCAAATTATAAAAGTCAAAGAAAAAAACCTAGAAAATGCCCTTCTTGACATCAGCCTTGACAAAGAATTGATGGCTATGTCCTTATAAGCAATTGTAATAAAAACAAAAATTGACAAGTGGGAACTAATTAAACTAAAGAGATTCTGCATAGCAAAAGAAATGATCAACATAGTAAACAGACAACCTACAGACTGGGAGAAAATATTCACAAACTATGCATCAGACAAATTTCTAGTCTCCAGAATCTACAAAGAACTCAAAGAAATCAACAAGCAAGAACCAAATAACCCAGTTCAAAAGTGGGCAAAGTACATGAACAAACACTTCTCAAAAGAATACCTACAAGCAGCCAACAAACATATGAGAAAATGCTCACCATTGCTAATTATCAGAAAAATGCAAATAGAAACCACAGTAAGGTACGATCTTGCACTAGTCAGAATGGCTATTAAAAAGTCAAAAAATAACAGATGTTGGTGAGGCTGCAGAGAAAAGGGAATGCCTATACACTGCTCATGGGAATGTAAATAGTTCAGCCACTGTGGGAAGGAGTTTGGAGATTTTTCAAAGGACTAAAAAGGAAGCTATCATTCAACCCAGTAATCCTATTACTGTGTATATACCCAAGGAAAAAGAAATCATTCTACCAAAAAGACATATGCACCTGTAGGTTTATTGCAACAATATTCCCAATAGCAAATACATGGAATCAAGGTATTTGCTACTGATTCCATGAGCACCATTGATTAGGTGTTCATCAATAGTGGATTGAATAAAGAAAAATGTGATATATGTGTGTGTGTGTGTGTGTGTGTGTGTGTGATGGAATACTATGCAGCCATAAAAAGGATAAAATAATTTCCTTTGCAGCAACATAGATGCAGCTGAAGGCCATTATTCTAAGTAAAATAACACAGAGACAAGAAATTAAGTACTGTATGTTCTCATTTATAAGTAAGTGCTAAGCATTGGGTGTATATGGACATAAGGATTGCAAAAATAGACACTGGGGACTACAAGAGGGAAGAAGGAAGGAGGAGGGACCAGTGTTGAGACTAACTGTTGGGTACCATGTTCACTACCTTGGTGATGAGCTCGACTGTAAGCCAAGCCTCAGCATCACACAATATACTGAAGTAACAAACCTGCACAAGTACCCCCTGAATGTAAAATAAAAGTTGAAAAAAAAGTCTTGTGATGACATTGGCCCACCTAGTAATCTGAGATAATTTCCATGTTTTAAAATCTTTAATTTAATCACATTTGAAAAATTCCTCCTGCTATGTAAGGCAACATATTCAGAGGTTACAGAGGCTAAGACGTGGACATCTTTGGAGAACTATTAGTAAGTCTACTTCCATCTACCATAAGTAAAACCTTTGAGCTGGTAAAGAGAGGAAAGCTAACAGAAATTTGAGAGTGTGGTGTTGGAGTAAGTCTCCAGGAAAACTCTCTACTCCTCATTTCAAGTTATAAAAATATCTAGGCAATTTGGGACATCTGAGAATAGAGAACATATGTTCTCATTTCTTGAGTGGAGCCCACAAAAGCAAACAAGATTTCCTGCACTAGCTTGATATAATACCAGTGAGGTTTAAAGAGGAAGTTGACATTTTAGGCATAGCTGCACAAGCAATACTACCACACTGGATTCTCCAGTATCTTTAGGATGACAGAAGAGAGCACCTGGGAATTATTTGTGACACAGATTAGTGCCTAGAGGTGGCTGTGAAAGGGTGAACTAATCCAAATAGTTCTCATGAGCAAAGTATAGAGAACAGAATACTGAGACCACTGTGTGCCAGTGGGAGTTATGACCACTGTGAGGGACAGACAGAATGATGTTCATCCATGGCTGTCATTGTGGGCAAATGATGATGATCCTTTCAATGTTACCCATCAATGCCATCATGATGTTACATAAATTATCTAGTGGTTTGATGCCTCCCTAGAAGAAAGGGAAAGAAAAAACTTGAATTGACTCAATAAACACTTAAAATGGTTAAGTTTATTTGGAATTAAATTTCCTGCCATTAGGCAGAATAGAGGCTCAAAATAAAAATTAAAGTGTATTACTTTATAAAGTTACTTTTTGGTGTTCATACAATTGAGTTTTATGGTCTAAACACTTTATGCACTTTTTTGAACTATTCACAGTTTATAACCTTATAGAGGTCTTAGGAAAAATTGCCAGATTAACAAAGCTTCATTTGTTCTGATTCATCATTCCCATATTCTGTCTACTTCCCGTCCCTTTGTTAAACCTCTCTAGAAGGCCCGTTGATTACTGCTTATTAAAAATTTAGGGTTCTAGCACCTGGCTCAAGCAATAAGATATTTATTGACTTACATTACTAAAAAATCCTGTGGGAATGTGGGCTTTAGGGTTGGTTTGATGCAAACATTAATAAACATTAATGACTTGAATGGTGTCATTGAGGTGGCAGACCCATGTCCCTGTGGCTCTCAGTGATGACTTCCTCCATGTATTCATCTCATCCTCAGGGTGGCTCATCTCATGATTGAAAGAAGGCTGCCAGCTATAGCATCCACAGCCTCTAGTTATTTTCATTTACACCTGGAGTAAGATAGGGATTTTCTTTTCTTAACTGTGAAATAAAAAATCTTGAGTCTTTTTATGAGTAGAATAATTTGGTTACATGCCCACTCCTGAACCGTTCACTATGTGATCTCACCTAAATCTAAAAATGACCCAAATGGCTTCAATCCATCAGAGTCCAACTTTAGAGCTGGAGTGGGCTCGGTCTCTTCCATGCCACCTAGTTGTTATGCAAAGAGAAAAGGAAGAGATGCTTTTCTTAGAGATGTCCTTACCAGTAAGTACCCTCTGTCTTCCCCTCATTAAATTATCATATTATTTTATATAATCTCCTAAAGATTCCCAAGGCATCAATTTTGTTAATTTGATAAACTAAGCTGTGTCATTGAGGTTACTCATAAGAGAATATGTGACTTTTGTAGCAATGGACTACTTTTATTGTACTATAAAATTAAAATAATTTCAGACATAGTAGATAAGACCAACTCCATGGAAGATAAGCAAAGAGCATCTTTGAGGTGCCACAAATTAAGCAGTTTTGACAAATAACCGATTTTTTTAAAAAGGGTTGCCTTTTTAAAGGGTGGAGAAAAAGTGGCTGTATCAGTCGATTAAGGACTGTTCCTGGCTCTGATTAAGGCACTTTTGAACAAGATAAGTCATTGATGAACTAGAATAAAATGACTCATATCTTTGTGTATTGAGAACTCTTAACATGCACACTATTGATCCTGGGGAGTGATTTCACTCTGTATTTGAAAGTCAAATTGAGGGCCTCTATTTTGCAAGCCTATTTGACACAATAGGCTGTAATGGGTCTTTTAGGATTCTTTGGGCCCAAACTACCCGTAAAATTATTCATTGTAATGGCTCCTTTGGAGCAAGTGACAGGACTTGATATAAACGTTTGTTAAGAACAGTTAGATTCGCTGATTATATCTCCAATGATGGAAAATAGAAGCTTAAGGGAGGGCAAGGATTTTGAAGGCAAGGAATTATTTTATCAACAGATGACAAGACTACAAGTAAGGAAAGAGCCAATGGGAGTTGTCGATTCAGAGTACATGCTATTCTTGGAGACTGAGGGATTTTATGCATATGGATTTTATTAGGCATAATGTGTATAATGTTTTACACAGATTGTAAATAGTACTTTCAATGTAAAAGTATATTGAAAATATATTGCACAAAATTATATGAATATTTTTGTTTTCTGTATCACGTATACAAATACCAAGTAAATATTTGTTAGAGGAATACATAAAGTAGACATACTATTTTACTTGCTAATTTTCATGAACTTTTTGAGCTAATTGGTTATTCTGAAATACGTTCTAATTTCTTCCTAGGGGGCACCAAGGTGCAGTTTACTAAATTTTATTTCTATGCTAATTTAGCCAGTTTGTATTTAACTTGTTTTCTGAATAGTAATAAGGAATAAGCTTTTTCAAGAAAATACAGTTTGCATTTAAGAACATGATAAAAATTTACTGATTTGTTTGGCAACCATATGCTTGGAATGAGCATAATTAAGGGCATCTGAACACAAGAAGATGCAGTATTGCATTTGGGATTGAGTTACACTAATGATGCTACAGTATGTTTTTGGAGCTAATCTACCATCTGCCTATCCTGATAAAAAACTGTGTCAGACAGAATTATGTACAGATGGAACTTTGAAAAAACTGATGGCCTTTTGTCATTAACAGTTACCTTGTGAAAGAACAGACAGGTGCACAGCTAAAGTACTAAAAATGTTTTAATAGCAGACCCAGACTGCTTTTGCTCTTCATAGGATTTTAGAACTATTAGTGTTAATCAAGTCAATTCTTTTATTACACATAAGAAAGCTCAGGCAGGTGAGGGGAATTATTCTTGGGCTCACAGTTGTTAAATGGTAAAATTGGTCTGTTTGACAGTTGGATTCATTTTGGCATTTTCTCTGTAGTATTGAAGCTAGAGCTTAGGTCAGTATTTGGGGTTTGTAGCCCTCTAGCATAGTCCTACTGTTTTTGGATAAATTTGCATTTTGTTGTAAGAGCAATGGGGAATCTTTGAATAATTTTAAATAAAAGAGTTATAATTTGGTTTTAATTACATTTTAAGAAAACACAATTCTTGTTACCATGTGAGCAGAGGAAGGAATGGACAAAATCAAGAGTGAAAGTGAGAAGACAAGTTAGGAGGTTTCTGCGACAGTTAAATGAAAATTATTGAGATCTAGGGTGTAAATGATGGCTGAGGAATGGAGATATTGACACATTGAGAAAATTTAAAGATGGCATAAAATGTCTTTTAGGAGAAAGGTAGGGAAAACTGGCAATGACTCCAAGATTTCTGGTTTTAGTAATGGAATAGATATAGTGGGATGGTAGTGTAATTTACAGGTCTGAGGGAGATTGGGTGGGGTAGTAGGTTTTGAGAGGTATTTTTGGAGAGGAATGAAGATCCCCATTAACACTACACAATCAAGTTTGATTTGGATGCTCTTTCTTTATAATTCCGTGGTAATCATTTCAAATAGCCCATGCAATGTTCATATAGGAAGATACACGTCTATCTATGTGCATGTATATGTGTATATATATATATTCATTTACAAGAGAATTCTAGTTTTGTTTGTGGCAGCAACTTGATTTCTCGCCTCTCAAGCATGGGAAGTGATAATCACGGCAAAGGTAATACATCTGTCCAATGAGTTAAGAGTACTGTTGTGTGAGGTTCTAAGAAACTTCTTAAAAGGGAGATACATTCAGATAGCACACACTCTTTTTTTTTTTGCATTTTTCTCTACTTTCTGCCTAAAATGTGGATACAGTAGCTGGAACGGTGGCCACCATATTGCCACCAACCACGAAAGACTAAAAACAATCATGTAGACCTTTGTCTTGATATAGTTTAGTTGCTGCAGTAGCCCTAGATTAACTTCCTCTATAATGTTAAAATAAAATTGTTTATTTTGTTAAGCCACTATTTTCTGGATTTTCTGTTGCACATGGTCAGATCTGAACTCTAACTGATACCATTCATCACATTCTTGATGCAGTGTGTGTTGGTTTCCTGTCTTCCTTACTAGATAATAAGTTCCTTGAGTTCAGGGTCATTGCTTTATCTTTCTTTGTATTCATGACACTCAACACAGGATTAACACATGATAGGAACCATAAAGCTTAGTCAAAGTAACTTGATAAATAATTAGATCATCAACATAGGTAAGATGAATAAGACATGGAGTAGAGATAAGCCTAGAATGCTTGGACTCATTTATTAATACTTTGTGTAGCCCCATCTTGTGATGACAAACTTCTTAGTATAACATTCTCCCTTTACCTAGAGTTAATGTCAAAAGAAATCTCAATGCACCAGAGTATTTTTTCTATAAATATTATTTTACAAGATAAGTCATTCCAAAATGTCTAAAACTTATGTACACTTACACTATTCAAAACACTTTCCTGTTATGTATCACATTTGACCCTCATTGTAAACATTTTCATTTTACTAGTAAGGAAAATAAAGTCTAAAACTCGTAAGTGACACAAACAAAGTCATAATAAATGTTGATAGATAGCAGAGGTGCAACAAAAATCCAAAAGCTCTTGAAACCTATACCAATCTTACTTTAATGCATCTCACTGAATACTTTCTAAATCATTAAAGATATAATACCATATAATATATAGTGGAACATGGTGTAAAATGTGAAAATTATGCATGATACAAATAAGCATGATATAATGCAAATGTTTAAGATATGGAGAAATGCGAAATTATACATATTTTATCTTATTCTAATTTTTTGATATAATCATAACTGAATAATGCTCAGTTGAATAGATATTCAAATATAATCATGTACTTGGATAAATAGGTGGCTTATTTATAATTTTATGGGTTCTTTCCAGATATGCCCTGTCTAGTTTAAATTCTTTTGAAATCAGCATATGTTATCTCCTGAGAATTCTGGGAGTTAAAAGTATTTTATTTAGTGTAGAAAATAAGTAAAACTTCTCTAAAAATAGTTCATTATTATAACTGGTAGATGTTTAATGCTCTTTAATTACAGTCTTTTTAGCTGTAGACATGTTTCATTGTTTCTTGAGATGTTTTACAAGCAGGGCAAGGATCATTTGCATCAGTTGTTATGAACCCTATAACTTTTTCCAATGTGTAATTGTGAAAATTTCAAATCTGTTAGAGTTTTAAAACACAAATATTTGTTTAAAAAAAGTGTATACGTTTAAAAAATCCCAGTCATTTTAATGTCTTTAATTGGCTTAGATAATGTTAAATTTGTTAATTACTTAATTTCATCTGGAATCATTAAAGAACATTATCTAACTTGTCATGGATTTGATTTTTCAATTTCCGAAGTCATAGTCATGTGGATTAAAATAAACCAAGATTACCAATATAATGACCTTGCTAATTAGGTACAAATATAATACTGTAAAAAAGGAGAATACAGTAATAAAATATATTTTGAATATACTTCATTTATGAGAGGTAATTGTTAGTTTAGGCCTAGAATTCTTCTTAATGTATAAAATTATTTTAGAAATTTTAATTAAGTTTTTAAATTCAGATGTTTATTTATTAAGAATAAATCACTTCCCCAAATTTCTTAGAGAATTTAGAATAGCATTTCCTCATTTCTCATAAAGTATGTGTGCAATATACACAGATCAGTATTTATGCAAATGCAAATAAAGTATACTAATTTTGTAAATACTTAAAAATGTCTAGTGATGTTTACCCAAAATAGTTTTTGTTTAAAGTTAATGTTTTAGGTTAAATGGAATAATAACATGCAGCCAGATACATTAGTAAAGTTAGAATGAGTAAAGAAAACCCCCATAAACCATTAAGTGTGGTGATTTTTATGTGATTTTTAATTGCTTACACATTTACTTATTTATATAGCGCTTGTATTCAACAAGATAAGACATTTATTAAATAATTACTATATACCAGGCAGTGGGAATAGACATAAAGATTACAATTATATATTGAATGCTTACTACATGCCACACATTGTCCTAAAATTTTACACAGGTTCTCTCAATAATCTCATGCAAAATTTATTTTTATCTCAATGTTAAAATAAGAAAACTATGGGTAAAATTATTGAATAACAAATACTAGGCTTTGTAAATCATTTATATATTAGCTACCAGAAACATATCTATCATAAACCGAAATTGTTTCTAAGTTTTATACCATTTCACACTAAAAGAAAGTCATCTTGGAAAAATGGTTAAATCCAGGGCCAAGGCAAAGAAAATGCAAGAGGAGCCTAAAACAGCTTGAAGTAAGATCAAGAACTAGAATTAAGGAAGTGCTCAAAAGTGGATAGAATTTATGTCAAAAAGGATAGAAAGCTTAATGAAGTCCCCATTGATCAAACATGGCACAATTTAAGCATGAAGATAAAAAAATTGTTGGATTAATCTCATTACATTAAAAATATAATTTATAAGTCTGTATTGCTAATAAAAATGAATAAATTCATAAACGATCAAGGAAAGCAACACTCTTCTTTATAGGAGAATGCTAATTAGTAAATATAAAAAGAATGATCAAGTAGAAAAATCACCATTTGTCAACAATTGCAGTTATAATTGATTGAGGCAGAAATTCTCAATGGTTAATAAAATCATCCAGTAAAATTGGTTGGGGAACAGGATAATTACATAATGTCAACATTTCCCCTATATTATTGCTTATTAATTACAAAAGGAAATAAGGTACCTTTACAGTGGAGAAATATGACAGAAAGGTGACCAAAGTTAACACTACCACTAATGGGATGTAGTAGACACTGTGAAATGCCACCTAAGTCCTGTTTCAGGACTAAAAGATGTATTCTCACAGTGAAGTTCTTTCAGTCAGACAGCCTGCGGCTGTGAGCTCTCTTTGGAATTGGCTTGATTGAAGAGGTCATTTCACTCGAGAACATACCCTCTTTCCAGTATGGCCCCCATCCAACAATTGGATGAAATAGGTGCCTAAAGGCCTAGAACACTTAACTCAATACTAGATAAGTCTAAAGGGCCATTATAGTCTTATTCCTTCCTTGGGGATCAGCCGAGGCTTTTTTTGAGACTAAAACACAGCCCACCTTCTCTGTAAAAAATCCATCTTCCTTTCTGCCTTTTCCCAGCTGGTAATCTCAAGAACAGTTCTTGATAAATCCTTCATACTAGCCTTTCTATCAGAGCCTGCTTCTTGGCAAATTAACATGTCATGACAACCAAACTGATGTCACATGCCTCTGAGTATGCTACTCTCAGAAAGACACCATCAATTTTGTAATATTCCTGGCAAAAATGCAAAAACTGAATCTAACTATTAGAAAGCATTTGGACAGTCCCAAAGTTAGGTATCCTACAAACAACTCATCTGCATTCTTTGAAATATTTGTTTTATTTTGCTTATCTATATTTTCTATTTTTCCTATGCTGATCATTAATTATGAGGCCCACAAAATAGAGGAAATGCTATTTCTATTAAATAGCCTAAATAGGTGAAGTGAAGATAGGTAAGTTACATGCTGATGGCAAATAGCATATATATCTTGCATACTGCAAGATTCTCTGCTTTAAGGGACAGGTTTTATAGAAAATAATTGTTTAAGTAGTTTGCATAAGTAGTAGATTTTAAAGTATTAATTGAGCAACTAAATAAGTAAACTCAAAATTTTCTCCCAGAAACTTCATAATTTAAAGAAAGTAATAATTTTTCCTTCTTTAAGAATAGAGAGGGAAACAATATTTTTATTTTCTGAATGGTAAGAAAGCAGAATGGCAGGAGCAGAATGAATGATGGAATGGAAAAGTAAGCTAAGTAGAAAGTCATATTGGAATGAGGACTTGAAGAAATGAAGAATAAATGAGGAAATGAGAAAACAGAAATGTTTCCCTTTCTGTAATATATTGTAGCTCAAATATGATGAATTTGAAACTATCCAGAAACCACCCTGATTATGGAGCAAAGACAAGTTTGATGTTGGGCTCCAAGAAATATAATTGTATTCATGTTCCTAGTCAGCATGTGAAAACATATCCTTCCCTTTATTGTAACTAGAATATACTGCATGGAAAGGGGACCAGGTGTTCTAATCAGACATTTGGATTTGCTCTGTGTGTGTGTGTGTGTGTGTCTGAGAGAGAGAGAGAGAGAGAGAGAGAGAGAGAGAGAGAGAGAGAGAAATCCTTAGTTAACCGGTGACTAAAACTCCAAAACTGCTGGAAAAGAAAACCTCCTTAACAATTTGTAACATAGATATTCTTCCTAAAGCATAATCTTAGCAAATAAATCAGTAGCAGGTGGAGAATGAGACCCTTACACAAGAAAGTGACATAGTGACAGAGGTTCATGTTGGATAAAAACAATATAGAACAATAGAGAACGATCAGGAGAATTTGAACAAAATATGGAAACGAAAAATCAAGAAAAGACAAGAACAGAGGCCATTCTTTTTTCCAGGTCTATATTTTCATCAGGTGTATGGACTGAGGCAACTGGTAGTTTCTATCAGAATTCCACCAAATATGATTTATAATATGTTGTATAAAAGAACTTTCCTTGAATCATTTCAGATGAACAAATGCTCTATGTTCCATCTCTGACACCTAATGGTGATGCCCACAGACTGTTGATCAATTGCAGCAAATACAATATTGTCTGGTAAGTTGGGCTCTTCTACTCCCATCAGTTGAGCTCCAAGCTTATCAAGATTCCTTGTGTTTATCAAATGTGTTTATACAAGTCAAGCTTTAAAAAGAATTACTTTAGGGCCCCAGCATGGTGGCTCACGCTTGTAATCCCAGCACTTTGGGAGGCCGAGGTGGGCGATCACAAGGTCAGGAGTTCGATACCAGTCAAGCTAACATGGTGAAACCCATCTCTACTAAAAATACAAAAATTAGCCAGGTGTGGTGGCACGCACCTGTAATCCCAGCTACTCGGGAGGCTGAGGCAGGAGAATCGCTTGAAACCAGAAGGTGGAGGTTGCAGTGAGCTGAGATCACACCACTGCACTCTAGCCTGGTGAAAGAGTGAAACTCTGTCTCAGAAAAAAAGAATGACTTTATTTGATGAAATATAAGTGTGAATAACGAGTTGTAGTTGTTATGAATATCAATGGAATGTGTTCCGAAGACTAATAAAATTGAATTGAGCTGCCAAAAATAAATTTGGGCAAGATAACTATAGAAATAGCAAGAAATCATTAATAAAATGACTCTGCATTCAAATTACATTGCAAATGTCTTTAAGTTTTCATTTCACATTAACATGAACAGAAATTGGAAAGTGTAAGACATTCATTATTGCTGTGGTTTTATACAAGATGAATAATCTGAGGCTTCCAACAGTGGACTAATTCCCGGAAAAGACTTTCACCTAACATAAATGATTAGCAAATGAAGTTATGTTATTATATTTTAAGTTGTAATAAATTGATATATCTTATCATTTAAAAATAATTACTTCCTCCTTAATAGAATGTTTCTATTACATAATCAACTGTCAGATTAAATTGATAAAGGGGCTGCATCTCTAAGGTAACCATAGTTATAATTCCTGTTCACAATGTGGGCTCAATTTTTTAAACAAATGTTTTCATGTTACTATGAATTTAAAAATTAAGAATTATTTCAAATTATTTCAAATATTGATAAAATATATTTGGACTTTATGGAACCTATTGACAAGAATAGTTAAACATCTGTACCTGGACGGGAGAACCTGTTGAAGAGTACCTATTAGAATGGTTGCTCTCAGCTTATTTCTACGTCTTATTGAGCTATAAATAAATACTTGACCCAATGGCAACCATATACTTTTATTTATTTATTTATTTATTTATTTTTATTATTATTACACTTTAAGTTTTAGGGTACATGTGCACAACATGCAGGTTTGTTACATATGGATACATGTGCCATGTTGGTGTGCTGCACCCATTAACTTGTCACTTAGCATTAGATATACCTCCTAATGCTATCCCTCCCCCCTCCCCCCACCCCACAACAGTCCCCGGTGTGTGATGTTCCCCTTCCTGTGTCCATGTGTTCTCACTGTTCAATTCCCATCTATGAGTGAGAACATGCGGTGTTTGGTTTTCTGTCCTTTCGATAGTTTGCTGAGAATGATAGTTTCCAGCTTCATCATGTCACTACAAAGGACATGAACTCATCATTTTTTATGGCTGCATAGTATTCCATGGTGTATATGTGCCACATTTTCTTAATCCAGTCTATCATTGTTGGACATTTGGGTTGCATGGGCAAAGACTTCACGTCTAAAACACCAAAAGCAATGGCAACAAAAGCCAAAATTGACAAATGGGATCTAACTAAACTCAAGAGCTTCTGCACAGCAAAAGAAACTACCATCAGAGTGAACAGGCAACCTACAAAATGGGAGAAAATTTTTGCAACCTACTCATCTGACAAAGGGCTAATATCCAGAATCTACAATGAACTCAAACAAATTTACAGGAAAAAAGCAACCCCATCAAAAAGTGGGCAAAGGATATGAACAGACACTTCTCAAAAAAGACATTTATGCAGCCAAAAGACACATGAAAAAATGCTCATCATCACTGGCCATCAGAGGAATGCAAATCAAAACCACAATGAGATACCATCTCACACCAGTTAGAATGGCAATCATTCAAAAGTCAGGAAACAACAGGTGCTGGAGAGGATGTGGAGAAATAGGAAGACTTTTACACTGTTGGTGGGACTGTAAACTAATTCAACCCTTGTGGAAGTCAGTGTGGCGATTCCTCAGGGATCTAGAACTAGAAATACCATTTGACCCAGCCATCCCATTACTGGGTGTATACCCAAAGGATTATAAATCATGCTGCTATAAAGACACATGCACACGCATGTTTATCGTGGCACTATTCACAATAGCAAAGACTTGACAACCATATGCTCTTAACAAAGGGGAGAGAAGCAGCCTATGAGCTGTCCTGAGAGTTCCATTCAATAGCAGCTTTCCATAATGTGTGTGTTACATATTCCCCAGATGCTAGCCACTAGGGATTACTTTTAATTTCATATCTTTAGAAAATTATTAAGTCTACATCAAACCTATAATTAAAATCCAGATACCCTCCCAATATTTCTAAGTGTTTTTGTTATGTTACTCTTGTCCCTACTAATAGCAATTGAATGATCCCTGTCCAATTCTTGAGCTTGTCTCCTTGTCTTGCTTCCTATAGTTGTTGTCAGGGTGTTTGCTTGTCCGTCAGTGCCTTTGTGCAAATTAGAGTGAAGCTGAGCTGGGAGCATATCTGGTTGCCCAGAATTCAGGCTGCATTTCAGCTCTCATTAATTATCTTACCTGGGCACTTTTGTTCAGCAGAGCAAACTGCACCACTATAGGTGGCAATCATTTTTCCACAATACCCCCTTTATTTATTCCTACAAGTAATACTGAAACAATTTTTTTTTCTTTTCAACTTTTATTTTAGGTTCGGGGGTACACGAGCAGGTTTGCTACATGGGTAAATTCTGCCACTGGGGTTTGGTGTACAAATGATTTTGTCATACAGGTAGTGAGCATAGTACCTGGTCATAAGCATAGTACCTGGTAACAGTTTTTAGACCCTTACCCTCTTCCCATCCCCCTCATCACGTAGGCCCTAGTGTATATTGTTCTCATCTTCCTGTCCATGTGTACTCAATGTTTAGCTTCCACTGGTCAGTGAGAACATGTGGTATTTAGTTTTCTGTTTCTACGTTAATTAGCTTAGGATAATGTCCTCCAGCTGCATCCATGTTGCTACAAAGGACATGGTTTCGTTTCTTTATAGCTGCATAGTATTCCATAGTGTATATGTACAACATTGTTTTTACTAAGTCCACTGTTGATGGGTATCTAGGTTGATTCCATGTCTTTGCTATTGTGTATAGTGCTGCAATAAACATGAGTGCATGCGTAGAATTCTTTCTGGTAGAATGATTTATATTCCTTTGGTTATATACCCAGTAATGGGATTGCTGGGTCGAATGGTTAGTTATTTTTGAGTTCTTTGAGAACTCACCAAACTGCATTCCACAGTGGCTGAAATAATTTAAATTCCCACCAGCATAAGCATTCCCTTTTCTTTGCAACCTTGCCAACATCTGTTTTTTTTTACTTTTTAGTAATAGCCATTCTGACTGGTGTGAGATGGTATCTCAGTGTGGTTTTGATTTGCATTTATCCGATGATTAGTAGTGTTGAGCATTTTTCATAAGCTTATTGGTCACATGATGTCTTCTTCTGAGAAGTGTCTGTTCATATCCTTTGCCCATTTTTAAATGGGGTTGTTTTTCACTTGTTGATTTAAGTTCCTGATAAATCCTGGATATTAGACCCTTGTTGCATGCATAGTTTGTGAGTAATTTTTTCCATTCTGTAGGTTGTCTGTTTACTCTGTTGATAGTTTCATCTGCTGTGCAGAAGCTCTTTTGTTTAATTAGATCCCACTTGTCTATTTTTGTTTTTGTTGCAACTGCTTTTGGAGAGTTCATCATGATATTATTGCCAAGGCTGATGTTGAGAATGGTATTTCCTAACTTCTCTTCTAGGATTTTTGTAGTTTTAGGTCTTACATTAAAATTTTGGATCCATCTTGAATTGAGTTTTGTATATGATGAAATGAAGTGGTCCAGTTTTAATCTTCTGCATATGGGTAGCCAGTTATTGCAGAACCATTTGTTTAATAAAGAGTCCTTTCCCCATCAATTATTATTGTCAACTTTGTTAAACATCAAATGATTGAAGGTGTGCAGCTTTATTTCTGGGTTCTCTAACCTGTTCCATTGATCTATGTGTCTTTTTTTTTGGTACCAGTACCATGCTGTTTTGTTTACTGTAGCCTTGTAATATTGTTTGAAGTTGGGTAGTGTAATGCCTCTGGCTTTGTTTTTTTCTTTGCTGGGTTTTTTGTTTTTTTGTTTTTTTTTGCTTTGGATTGCTGTGGCTATTCAGAATCTTTTTGGATTCCATATGAATTTTAGAACAGTTTTTTTCTAACTCTGTAAAAAATGACATTAGTAGTTGGATAGGCATAGGATTGAATCTGTAAATTGCCTTGAGCAGTATAGCCATTTTTAACAATATTGATTGTTTCTATCCATGAGCATGGAATGTTTTTCCATTTGTTTGTGTTGTCTGTGATTTCTTTCAGCAGTGTTTTGTAGATTCTCATGGTAGAGATCTTTCACTTCTTGGGTTAACTGTATTCCTAAGTGTTTTATTCTTTTTTGGCTATTGTGAATGGGGTTGTGTTCTTGATTTGGCTCTCAGCTTGGATATTATTAGTGTATAGAAATGCTCATAATTTTTGTATTTAGTACATTGATTTTCTATCCTGAAACTTTATCAAAGTTTTTTATAAGTTCTGGGAGCCTTTGGGCACAGACTATGGGGTTCTCTAGGTATAGAATCATATCATACATGAAGAAAGATAGTTTGACTTCTTCTTTTCCTATTTGGATGCCTTTTATTTCTTTATCTTGACTGGCTTTTTTGGGGGGGTAGGAATTCCAGTACTATGTTGAATAGGAGTAGTGAGAGTGGGAATCCTTGTCTTGTTCCAGTTCTCAAGAATAATGCTTCTAGCTTTTGTCCATTCAGTATGATGTTGGCTGTGGGTTTGTCATAGATAACTCTTATTATTTTGAAGTGTGTTCTTCAATGCCTAGTTTGTCAAGGGTTTTTAACAAGAGTGAATGCTGAGTTTGATTAAAAGCCTTTTCTGTGTCTATTGAGATGTTTAGTTCTGTTTATACAAAAAATCACATTTATTAATTTGTGTATGTTCAACTCAACCAACCTTGCATCCTAGGAAATAAGCCTACTTGATCATTGTGGATTAGCTTTTTGATGTGCTGCTGAATTCAGTTTGGCAGTATTTTGTTGAAGGTCTTTGTATCTATGTTCATTAGGAACATAGATACAGGTTCCCTTTTCTTTGTTGAGGTTTTCTTTTTTTATTGTTTCTCTGCCAGGTTTTGGTACCAGAATGATGCTGGCCTCATAGCATGAGTTAGGGAGGAGTTCCTCCTCCTAAATTGTTTGTGATAATTTCAGTAGGGTTGTTTCTTCTTTGTACAACTGGTATAGTTCAACTGTGAATCCATGGGGTCTGGGGCTTTTCCTAGTTGGTAGTTTTTCTTTTTTTTAAAACTGATTCAATATCATAACCATTATTAGTCAGTTCAGGATTTAAATTTCTTCCTAGTTCCATCTTAAGAGGTGTATATTTCCAGGAAGTTATGTGTTTTCTCTAGGTTTTCTAGTTTGTGTGCTTAGAAGTGTTTATAATAATCTCTAGGGCTTCATAATAGTCTCTAGGGCTTTTTGTTGTTTTATTGGATCAGTGGTAATGTCACCTTTGTTATTTGGATTTTTTTCTCTTGTTCTTTATTGATCACACTAGTGGTGTATCAATCTTGTTTATTATTTAGAAAAACCAATGTTTGGTTTTGTTGATCTTTTATATAGATTTTCATGTCTTAATTTTGTTCAATTCAGCTCTGATTTTGATTATTTTTCTTCTGCTGGCTTTGCAGTTGGTTTGTTCTTGTTTTTCTAGTTCTTTTAGGGATGATGTTATGTTGTTAATTTGAGATATTTCTAATTTCTTTGTGTAGGCATTTAGCATTATAAAGTTTACTCTCAACATTGCTTTAGGTGTGTCCCAGAGGTTTTGGTATGTTGTATCTTTTTCTTCACTAGTTTCAATAAACTTTTTGATTTCTGCCTTGATTTCATTCTTCACCCAAAAGTCATTCAGGAATAGATTGCTTAATTTTTATGTAATTGTATGGTTTTGGGAGTTTTACTTGACATTGATTACTATGTTTATTATGCTGTGCTTTGAGAATGAGGTTGGTATGATTTTGGTGTTTAGATTTGTTGAGAATTGCTTTATAACTAAGCATGTGGTCAATCTCAGAGTATGTGCCATGTGCAGAAGGAGAATGTACATTCTGTTTTTTGTTGGATGAAGTATTCTGCAGATTTTTGTTAGGTCCATTTGGTCAAGTGTCAAGGTTAGGTCCTGAATATCATGTGTTAGATTTCTGCCTTGATGAGCTGTCAAATAATGTCAATGGGGTGTTAAAGTCTCAAACTATTATTGTGTGGTTATCTAAGTCTCTTCATAGGTCTCTAAGAAATTGTTTTATAAATCTGGGTGCTCCAATGTTGGGTGCATATGTATTTAGGATAGTTAAGTTTTCTTGTTGAGTTGAACCCTTTATCATTATGTAATACCCTTCTTTGTACTTTTTTATTGTTGCGGATTAAAACTCATTTTCTCTGAAATGGAAATAGCCACCCCTGCTTTTTATTCTGTTTGCTTGATAGATCTTTCTCCATTCCTTCACTTTGAGCCTATGGGTGTCATGCATATGAGATGGGTCTGTTGAAGACAGTATACAGTTAGATCTTGCTTTTTTATCCAACTTTCCACTCTCTGCCTTTTAATTAGGGTATTTATCCCATTAACATTCAAGGTCCATATTGATATGTAAGAATTTGATTCTGTCATTCTGTTATTAGCTGGTTGTTATGAAGACTTGATTATATAGTTGCTTTATAGTGTCAATGGGCTTATGTACTTAAATGTGCTTTTATGTGGTGGCAGGCATCAGCTTTTTGTTCCCACGTATAGTACTCCCTTAAGGATTTCTTGTAAGACAGGTCTCATGGTAATAAATTCCCTTAGCATTTGATTGTCTGAAAAGGATTTTAGTTCTCCTTTGCTTATGAAGCTTAGTTTGGTTGGATATGAAATCCTTGGTTGGAATTTCTTGTCTAGGATACTGAACATAGGCCCCAAATGTCTTCTGGATTGTAAATTTTCAACTGAAAGACCCACTGTTAGCCTGATGGGGTTCCCTATGAACATGACCTGCCTCTTCTGTTTAGCTGCCTTTAATATTTTGTTTTGCATTGACCTTGGAGAATCTGATGACTATGTGTCTTGGTTTTGGTCATTTTGTATAGTATCTCACAGGGGTTCTCTGAATTTCCTGAATTTGTATGTCAAAGATTGGGAAAATTTACGTGGACAATATCCTCAAATATGTTTTCCATATTTGCTTCTCCATATTTATTGAATATTGAGAAATAGTCGAGAAGTATTTCTCAATACTTCTGCAGTTATTTCCATATTTCTTTGCTCTTTTGTATCTTTGTCAGTAATGCCAATGAGCTACAGGTTTGGTGTCTTTACATAATCCCTCATTTCTCAGAGGTTTTGTTCCATTTTTAAGTTCTTTCTTCTTTATTTTTATCTCCCTGCATTGATTTAAATGAGTGGTCTTTGGGCTCTGAGATTCTTTCCTAAGCTTGATGAATTCTGTTATTAATGCTTCCAATTGCATTATGAAATTCCTGTAGTAAATTTTTCATTTTCAGAAGTTCCTTTTGGTTCTTTCTTAAAATGGCTATGTTATCTTTCAACTCTTAGATCATTTTACTGGTTTCCTTTGATTGGGTTTCAACCTTATCCTAAATCTCGTTGAGCTTCCTTGCCAGCCAGAGTCTGAATTCTATGTCTGTCATTTCAGCCATTTCAATCTAGTTAAGAACAGTTTCTAGTGAGCAAGTGTAGTCATTTGGAGGTAAGAAGACACTCTGGCTTTTAGTGTTGTGAGAATTCTTATGATGGTTTTTCTCATCTGTGTGGGCTGATTTACCTTTAATCATTGAAGTTGCTGTCCTTTGGATGGAATGTTTTGCTTTTATATTTTTTGGTTCTCTTGACAGTTTAACTGTGGTATAAGTTGGGTTTAGTCATTTGGATTCATTTATGTGTGCTATCAGGGCACCAGTGGTTAGCTCAGTACTCCTGGGCTGCATGCTCTAACCCTCGGAGGCTGGGATCAGGCCTGCAATTTTGATCTCTGGCCCCTTGTGGTCAAACACCTGTTGTGCTGAAAAAGCTGATATATTCCTAAGCTGCTGGAAATGCCACTCCATCAGGGACTGCCGGCAAAAGCACTCAGGTGGGGTGGGGATGGGAGGCTGCTAGTGAGTGTGCAGTGGCAAGGCCTGAAACAGATTTTTTAGAAGTATAACTGTTATTTAAAAGTTCAGTGATAATGGAAGATAATTATAATAATAAAGAATGGAAATCAAGATTTTCTTGCAGTTCCTTAGGTCCCTGCCTTTACCATGATGTTGTCTATCATTTGGTGGCCCCACTTTGATCACAAAATGTAATGCAAGTATTTCTTATAAATTTTATCTTCCTAATTACAAGTGAATAGTGACTATTTAAGTCAATCAGAATTTTTTAAAAATAGTTTTTGAGAATGTGAATCCCATAAAGAGATACAGACAGATAAATAAGAATCAAAAGTCAAGAGACACTAAACAGAAGCCATGAAGCACTAACTATAGACACACAGAGAAGCTCAGCCACGACAACAGAGGTGTATGAGTATTTTTACTGTGCTCTAGAGTTTCTGTAGCATCCAGAATGCTGCTGTCTGAGGTCTGATGTACCACCGTTGGGGCCATTTGCTGAGACCTGTTACCTCCTCAGGTGCACTTAATAATTAAACCCCACCCCATCAGTTGAAGAAACCAAACAGGGCATGATTTTGTTCAAGCAAGTAAAAAGAGCCTAACAAAACTACGGATTTCACTCATCTTTCAAATTCCTCAGTATTTGACAGATAGCCTAAAATTGATGTGAACTCATAATCTTTACTCCTTTACAAAAATAAAGCTAAGCATTTTCACTCTTCGCTAAGCCTACTTTGTTCTCCCAAAGCAAACACTTGTACAAAACAAGAGTCTCTGTGTAGAAAAGGATGATGATTGAGGCACTGAATTCACCTTTCTGTTGCATATGGTCATAGAGCAATTCCTTATTGACTTATATAATCAACTTTCTGCAAGTAGACTGTAGCTTAATTATGTATAAATGCCCAGTGTGTTCTTTCCAGATTATAAGAACTTCTAGACCTTTCCTCCTCCAACCCTTTGGCAGCCAACCTACAAGTTTAACAGGATAATTGACTTTCCTGAGGGATAGATGCAGGACAAATATATGTGATGGAATGATTCAGTTATCTTAACAGGGCCTCTCTTGAAACAAGTTATTTATTTTCTGATCTACAAGAGAAAAATGATAAAGGAAAAAATACTAAACCAAACAAAAATAGCTTCCCCCAAAACCTGGAAAAATTAGACTACACATTTATTATTCTTGGAAACACTTCTGCTCTGTATGTCTCATAGAGATGTTTCTCTTGATTTTTTGCAGCCCTCATACTGTTATACTGGCATTTAGTTTATCTGAGATTGTCTCATTGTAGCCCTTTTGAGGTTATGCTGTGAGGGAAAAAATCTCAGAATGAACAGTAAAGCATTTATAGGGCAATTGAGGCCATTTTCAACCATAGTGTTGGATTTTGAAAAGCCTTTCATTCTGCTGATGTGAAAATACAGAGGATAAAGCCAGGTGGAACTGTAAGATTTCTTTGTTTTTCTTGTTTTCATTCAATAATTTTAAAGAAGGACAAAAAAATGCCTAGAATCATGGAGTAACAGCCCTACTGAATCCTCATACTTGCTTTTGCTGAGAAGTTCCTTAGGTCTAATTTTGCCAGCAAATTGGATTGTATTGCTTTTTTATAAACTGACGACCACTGGTAGTTTTTCTTAGGCAAAAATTTGTGTATTGAGACACTTAAGAACACTTAAGATCTTATGAGCTTAAAATTAAATGAAATAATTTGGTCATAGTAAAGTTCAATAAATCATTTAGTTGCCAGACTTACTTCAAGTTAGTTATGGGGAAATAGCTGTTCGGAATTTGGAGGAATTCATTGATATGGTTTAGTGTTTTCCATACTTGCTGTACAACCCACTTCCTGGCAATGTTTCATTTTGCCTTTTATTTCTGAATCAGAAAATATCATTTTAAAGATGAAGTAATATTGTGACTGGCTTAAAGCTAAAAACATACTACATTGGAGAAAATGGGACTAAGACTCTTTAGAGAGATTTATTTCATACCATTAAATAGTGTCTTTAGAGTACCCATGAGTATTGCACCAGATGGTAAGATATTACCTTCTTACAGTCCTATGAACGATGCTCATATAGGTAAAACTAAAGGGAAGGCACATTCAAACAAAAGCAAACCTTATGGCGTATATATTTTTTAAAAATAAAAGACTGTATTACTAGAGCTAAATAGGTCTTTTCTTCTATGCCCATAAGAGTGAAATTCCAAGGCCTAGTAGAACAATCCTAAGAACAGCAGAGTAAAGACTTTAGGATATCCACATTGAAAAGAACGTATTACATGAATCCTCCAAAAGTAATCTAAATATTCTGAAGGAAAATACGTGAATTATGGCATAATCTTTATCTCTATCTGGGACCCTTGAAAGGTCTTAGACCCTGAGACACTGATGCTATGTTTTTGTTGTTGTTGTTATTTGTTTGTTTATTCGAGACGGAGTCTCACTCTGTCGCCCAGGCTGGAATACAGTGGCGCCATCTTGGCTCACTGCAAGCTCCGCCTCCCGAGTTCATGCCATTCTCCTGCCTCAGCCTCCCCGGTAGCTGAGACTACAGGCGCCCGCCACCACATCCGGCTAATTTTTTTGTATTTTTAGTAGAGACGGGGTTTCACCGTGTTAGCCAGGATGGTCTCAATCTCCTGACCTCGTGATCCGCCCGCCTCGGCCTCCCAAAGTGCTGGGATTACAGGCGTGAGCCACCGAGCCCAGCTGGCACTGATGCTATGTTTAAGACCAGCACTCAGAGTCTAATACATCCTTCCATATATATTGGGCCTGATGCTCCTTGACAACTGACTTGTTGATATAACAGAATTTATGGTGTTTGCCTGGTGATTGCAAGGCACAGGAGAGGAGGGATCTGTTTTGAGTGAATGTTCTGAGCTGTCTAAAGCTTATTCTCTCTGTGTTTCTCTTTCCACAGCAAAAATTCTCATTGCCTTCAAAAGTTCTCATGAGGCTAAGAGTTATTGGCCAACGTTAGAAGTGAGGCAAGACTTACAATCTTTATTAATTACTGTTCATTTTCATGAGACTCTAAAATGTCAAAAAAAAAATCAAAACAAGGGTTAATATTTTTTGTTTTGAGGATAATTCAGGGAAATATATAAATATTTATAATCTCAATTTAAAAGCTTCACAATAGAAACAGGCTTTCGAGTTTCAAGAATGAGAAGGAGAGTACTGAGAATAGGGGTGATTTTTAAACTTAGATTCCTACTTTATTAACAGAAGAATGCCAATAACAACATCAGCATGCTTTTAAAATAATTGAAATGTTGATATCTAGGGTATACTAGAGAAGTAACAACATGGGAACAGTTTCTACTCTTCCATTTGTCAAATTCTCATAACACTTTAAAGTAAATGTGGCATATTTACACATGTTATTTTATTCTGGAAATCTCATAATTTAGGAACTTTTATTGTACTGAATTTACAGTTGGGGAAACTAAAGCTCAGAGAGTTCAAGTGACTTGCCCAATATTATATAACAGTTAAGCTAAGGCTTTTCTTTTATACTGGCTTCCATGCAATGGATTTGCAGATGTGATTGCAAAGCAGGATACTCCCCACATGAAGCTTTCTCCCAACTCGGGCCTCCTCTTGTGGTATAATGGCTAGGATACAAAAATGCGTGTGTGCATATAAAATGAGATAATAACAAAATCTTGTTAATGCAAGAAAGATGGAAGCACTAACTGCCTGAAGCAAACAGGGAAGGCTCTAAAAAAGTAGGAATTTCTCAGCTGGAGCAGTGGGAGGCTGCAGTTCTAAGCAGAGAAATCACCACATGCAAAAGATAGTGACAAATGAAAGTAAATTAGGTACTCTTGGATGGAGGGGTTTGCCAGAGGTGGAACAATGGGCCTGAGGGGGTGAGGAAAAGGAGGTAGGAGTATCAGAAGTTACCAAGAGATACATCTGGAAAGGTGAGTAGAAACGGACTGGAAAGTGGGAATAAAGATAAATGTAAACTTAATGCTTGGAACTGGTGCCCAAGCTTAGGATCTGTGCTTTAATTTGACCTGTGGGTTCTGTAAAAACTAATTATATTTAATAGAAGCCCCTTCACTTTTGATGTGGCCTTTAAGTTCCAGCTTCAGAGAGAAATCATTATGTTTTATCTAAGCCTTTTAACTAAAAGATGAGTTTGTCAGTCTCAAAGAATTACATGCTTATTTTATTGGAAGATTTTTATGCTTTATTTTACATGACATCAGGAAATATCTGTGGAAATACTCACTTCCAGTTGATGAGAAATAAGAGAAACAAAATAAAGAAAATTCAGTTGAAAGAAATACTTATGAAAATGTGCATTTTGGAGTGCTCTTTGTAATCCTGTTAAGTGAATAACTGAATGTCACGTCAGGCAAGCTTCTGCAGCCTTCATTCATCTGGCAGATATCTGAATGGCAGCCAGGAGGCTGCAGCCACATTACCCGTGTCTCACTGTCTTTCCTTCCAGATGTTGTCTCTTACCCCTGGTTTTACAGAAACAAGGAGTGTCAGGAAAAAATTGAAAAAGAAAAAAAAATTCAAACAACTTGCTTGTCTTCACAAAATTAACTCTGCTGCCTTGCTACTGTCAGGCAAATCTCTTGATCCTCTTTATACCTCCACAGTCAGCTCTTTCCTTTTTCTTACACCAAATCATCATATAACCGAGTCTCAGGTACATGAGGATTATTTAAACTTTCATTTATTGGGCTCTCAGAATTCACAGTGTCATAGAAACTAGAATCAATAAGTACTATACAAATGTGTAAGGTGTAATTCTTTTCTGTAATAATAAACATCTGGCTGGTGAGAGGTGAGAAGAGTCTTGTTGTAAGTGAAATTGAGACTGGACTACTCATGAGAAGAGCATAAAAGGGATTAATAAATCCTAAAATTCCAATGAAAGCACAGACCTCATTTGGATTATGTAGAGAGGTCCCAAATCCTATACTGGAGGTGTATATAATGATAGGTTATTAAATTGTTGGGCTAGCTCCATCCTCCCTTTCTATGGGGACTGAGACCATCAATTACTATGCAGAAAATGTGCATCCATTGTGACATGAGATGATCAGCAGGGAGGCAATGCAGCAGGCACTTTCTCTTTAGTGAAATATATTCAGAGAAAACATGTTCCTGGAGCTCTGTTCAGTGAGCAGATTAAGAATTTAATAGAATTTTCTAAGTGAGAAGTCCTCAGATGCTGTCTCATTGCCCTTCTGTCTTTCCGGTTTAAATTAGACAGGATGTGTATCTTGTTAGTGAAGGAAAACTGAAAATGGTCTGCAAGATGAATTGGAGAATACAAAAATCCAGCAAAAGCAAGAGCAATACAATTGTTCGAGCACATGCCTGCGGACAGTTCACGGCTTAGCTGACACTCAGTTTGTCTTTTGAAAGTTGATAAACTTCAGATCACGTGTCAAGAAGATAATTTGCAGTATTAGAAAAATAGATAGCCCTTCCTGACTCTTAAAAGTGTGGTTTAGTGCTTTCCAATTTTTTTCACATTGTGAATTGTACCTCTTTTCTTGCCGCCTCCACTTTCTGGCATGGCAGGCAGATTTCAGATCTCTCCTCACTGGAAATGCCAGATCATAGCGCTATGGCAACCAGCGCTGTCGCGAGATCCTTCCAAGGATGCCACCCCCACAAATTCTTCTAACCCATGACTATTTCTCATAATTTCCTGCTCCTCCAAAGGGCAGGGCAGATGGCCAGGCCCCAGAGCACACAATGCTGATAGTTGTTCCAGCTCTAAGGCTGTCAGAAGGGCCCACTCTAGATGTCCACAGACATTTTGGATTCAGATCCTATCACTCTTAAATATGAAAGTTTGCAAACGTGTGCTGTTATTTTTTTTTAGTCAGTCATCTCTATATTTTCCGTAAGTGATATTAATAAATTTCCAAAATAATGTATTACAACCATTGATATTTAAATATAAATTCTATATCCTCACTTCAAATCCTTAGGATACAACGTTCTTCAAGTGAACTGATTTCAATCTCTGTCTTCTATTACACACACACACACTATATATATATATATATATATATAAAATAAAATGCTCTCTGGAAAGCAAAAGAGGAAATTTTCCATCAAACACATGTAAGACTTCAAGGAAACCTTGAAGTTGGAATTTTCATGTTATCGCTGCATAGTTTCCATTTAGGAACTTCAGTTATTTAATTTAATTTATTTATTTTTGAGATGGAGTCTCACACTGTCGCCCAGGCTGGAGTGCAGTGGTGCAATCTCGGCTGACTGCAACCTCCGCCTCCCAGGTTCAAGTGATTCTCCTGCCTCAACCTCCTGAGTAGCTGGGATTACAGGCATGTGCCACCATACCCGGCTATTTTTTTGTATTTTCAGTAAAGATGGGGTTTCACTATGTTGTCCAGGCTGGTCTTGAACTCCTGACCTTGTGATCCACCCACCTTGGCCTCCCAAAGTGCTGGGATTGCAGGTGTGAGCCACAGTGCCCAGCCCAGTGATTTTATTTTTATGGATAAAAATGTAATTGATTTGTTGGCTTGTTTTAATTTGGAATCTTTCTTAGGAGATTTACTAGGTACAACATTTGCATTTATTTATTTCTTCATGTATTGGATAAATATTTATTGAATTTATGTGTCAGACACTTTGTAGGCACTGAAGGTACATCCATAAACAATATTTACAATAACTTCTTCTATCATTTACTCACATTCTGGAGGAAAGCTGTAGAAAGTCTAAAGCTTGATTATTTTTAGTGGCTAGGAGAACTGGGTTCTAGTGTTGCTACTTATATCAATCATTATGTGGTTTCGACCTAGACATAGACTTCCATAGACTACTTTTCTTGTTTGTGAAATAAAAAAGAAAGGCTGGTTGTAAGTTTTTGTGGGTTTTTTTGTTTGTTTTTCACCAGCATAGCAATAATGAAAATGGTAGCTCTAGCCTCTTTAGCCTCAAAAAGAACATGGAATTTGTGAACCTAGTAATTTTGTCTGTGGTAATTTATTCACTCCTGCATTTAATAAGTGTGCAGCGCATGTCTTCTATGTGAATAGAGACTGTGTTTAGTGAGTCAGGAATACACACATAGAGGAGACAAGTTTCACTTCTCATGATCTACTGGGGAGGCCTTCATTAAAGTAACTAGCGGAACTCCAGTGGAATAAATGCTGTGATTACTAGCAGTCTGAAGAAGGTACAGTGGGGGACAGGCCAGAGTATAACTGATTCTGCCCTTGGGATTTAGGTGAGGCTTGCAACGGGGGAGACATTTGACCTGGGTCTCTAGGGAATGGAAAGGTGGAACGAACAGGTGAGAACGAGAAGAGAAATTGATGAGTGCATGTATGGAGATGTGACGTGGCACTGTGTGGTAAAAGGCAAAGGAAGTAAAAAGTACTTGTAAGATAAGACTTAGGGGTCAGTCTTCAAGATGAGTGAGAGGAGATAAGAAAGGAGAGCAAATACAGACTAGATAGTGAAGAACCTTAAATGCTTCACTAGGAAATTTTAACTTTATTAAGACAATAAGACAATAAGCTTGAACTGAATGTTTTTCTGGGTCCAGGTCAATGGCATTAATTTGCCTTGTTTTCAATGTTAGCTACTATGTAGAATACTTAAGAGTATCCTAAATAGGCTGTACCTTTTGTTCATCCAGGAATTGGGAACCTTCCAGAGAGAAGACAGTATGGACTTTTCTTTTACTCTTTGTTTTTATGTGTTCCAGATTCTCTAGGGTTTTAGAATTGGGAAGAGGAGTTTGATAAAATGGGTGCAGAAGTTTCTTCCTAAGCTGATGTTCTTATAATTTTCCCCACTCTGTGACCTTTGGTGAGACTGACATTAGATCTCCGGTCCTCTTGTGGACCCACTTGTGTTCTTCAGATCCCCTATATCAGGCAACTGATGATCCACATGTACCACCTGCACAGTCTTCTAGCTTGGGTGACATGCTATCTTGGTGGTATATTTCGTGAAGGTCCTACAGTCTCCCACTGCTGGCAAGCTTCACTTAGAAGACTTCCTTCTTGAGTCTGACATGGCAGTTCAAATTAGTCTGGCATGGAGGCTCATGCCTGTAATCCCAGTGCTTTGGGAGGCTGAGGTGGAAGAATCACTTGAGGCCAGGAACTTGTGACCATCCTGGGCAACATAGCGAGACCCTGTCTATAAAAAAGTTATTTATTTATTTATTTATTTATTTATTTATTTATTAGCTGGGCATGGTGGCATGCACCTGAAGTCTCAGCTACTCAGGAGGCTAAGGCAGGGGATTGCTTGAGCCCAGGAGTTCCAGGCTATGGTGAACTATACTTACACCACTGCACTTTAGCCTGGGTGACAGAGTGAAAGTGTCTCAAAAAAGGCTCAAATTTGTTGTTTTCTGTGGTGTCCACTTTATCTTCAGGAAATGTGTGCATCTTTGCCCCACCAGGAGGACTTGTCCCACTACTGCCCTTTCTTCCTGTCCTAAAAATCTGGAGTGATCCAGACATTCTGCTGCAGCCAGAATTACTCATGAAATAAACGTATTCTTGGTTTTTTTTTTTTTTTTTTTGAGTCAGAGTTTCACTCAGTCGCCCAGGCTGAAGCGCAGTGGCATGATCGCGGCTCACTGCAACCTCCACCTCCTGGATTCAAGCAATTCTTCTGCTTCAGCTTCCCAAGTATCTGGGACTACAGCTATGCACCACCACACCTGGTTAATTTTTATATTTTTTGTAAAAACGGGGTTTTACCATGTTGGCCAGGCTGGTCTCGAACTCCTGACCTCAGGTGATCCACCTGCCTCAGCCTCCCAAAATAAATGTATTCTTGCCTCTTGGTTCTAATATATCCCCAGACTCTGGAGGAAACATGACTATTTCTCCTATGCTGGTTGGATTGAGCCTAGTGATTGTCACAGTTGAGGAACTGTCCACCAGGGAGCTGAGACACCTATTTATTCATATGGGTGCCTCTAAAATCCACAGTGTTTTTTCTTGGTGTCACTCCTTTCATTTGTAGGGAAAAGAGTTAAAAAGCAACCAGTGCACAGCAACTTGAGAGAACAAGACATGGCACTTCTTTTAAAAAAAAAATGTTAATTTTGTTTTAGAGATGGAGCCTTGCTTGGTCACCCAAGCCAGAGTTCAGTGGTGTGATCTCTGCAGCCTCAAGCAATCCTCCTGCCTCAGCTCCCAAGTAGCCGGGACTACAGGTGTGCATCACCATACCTGGCTAACATGACACTTCTTTTAAATAATCCCTTGGATGAAAGTGAAAGTGGAGAACAAGTTTGGCCACTTCATAGCAATCTGTTGAAGAGATGGGGTTAGTATCTGGTGGTTTCTTGTGGTCTCCCTTTAGAATGTAGAAACATCTTTTATTGCTTTCAGTTTTGAAACTTTGGCTGAAATGTGAGAAACAAGGAAAATGCCCCATTCTGAATTCTGTGACAAATGCTTTTTGTATTTTCTTAGTGTATTTTTTTATTCCTTAATAGTTTATAATGTTCCTTTTGACAATTCTAGCCCCTCTTGCTGGGATAATGGGAAATAATGAAAAGCTAGATTTATAAAGTAGAGCCACATCCCATTGAGAGCCAACAGTGATAGAGGCAATAGTAATCAAAGTAGAAACTCTAAAAGGATAAGGCCACTCAGGGGTATTAGAAGGAGATACGCCTGCATCCACTTTTCCCTATTTAGTGTTGTACCAAGAATTTTTCTCTTGAAGAGTTGGACTGTTTTATCAAAAGGGGTCCTGACTTGGAAAACACTCCCTTATAATGCCAATCAAGTCATTTCCATGCTATTTATCTTCCTTTTTATTATGATAAATATTCGAATCGTCAGAGTTGTATAGAATCAAAATACTGAAACCTTATTTATTATATTGTTTCCTAAGTTAATGACTTCTAATAATGACTTGTTACATTCTGGTTTAATTAAGCAAGAAGACAACAGTTCGACCACCTGCTGGTCCTTTGTTGGTGATAAAGGGATGACTAGCAACCATGTTGTCTTCACCAATTGATAATTCCACTTTGGACAGTTTTGTTTGTGAAGCATTGTGATGCTGTTATATTTATTGAGCCATTGATGAGAATCTCTCTCACTATCTGGTTTCTGAGTGTTTGTGTAGTAGAATAATATATATATGGTCTTGTGATAGGGGCAGCAGCAGGAGACATTGAGGAAGACACAGAGAAGGGCTGAGAGAGTAAATCTCATTCAGGTTAATAATTCAAGTATAATTGTACCTAAATGACCTTTGGAAATGATTTGACATCTTATATGTTAACTTCACAAGTAAAAGACTTGGGGTTGAGGTTGTGGTGAGTACTCACTGAAGCCACCATTCTCTACTCTGAGTCACGCCAGCCTTTCTCGCCCTTTGTGACATTTTTTTTATGAATCGTGAGGTCTTCTTTTGAAGGCTTCAACATTGCAATGGATTCTGAGTTATCACATTTAAGATGTGAAAGTAGAGATGAGGCATGGTGCACATTGCAGTGCCAGATGTACACAGAAATCAGTTTGTTTATTCAAATAGTTAAGCATGGAAACGCTAGATGAGTTGCATGCATTTGTTTGTCCTTGGCTTTATTGAGGCTCTGGTTCCAACTTTAATCTTTTTTCCTGTAGATGATACTCATCTTACAGTATTTACCAAAATGTAAGGTATTTTTCAGAATAAGTCCCTTAAATCATAAGTGATGTGTACCAGATGTGGTTTAATTCTAAAGTAAATTAGGTGTGGCTTCTTGGTTAGAAAATAAATCTTTTTATCTCCTCTTCTTCCTCTCATTTCTTCCTTATCCTGTGTGGCAACCAGGTATACTTGAAGGACTAGGAATTTTGAAGACAAATAGACATGGATTCCAGTTCTGACCATGCCATTTAATTTTTGGTCATCTTAATATGTTACTTGACATCTTTGAATCCCTGTGTTTTTATCTGTAAAATGGAAAACATAGTAATAGCTACCACTTAGTTATTGTGGGCTATGAACACATCTATCTAAATCTCACAGAAATCTCCTACATGGTCAGTGCTATTATCTTCATGTTATGGAGGAGGAAACAGGGACTAACGGAAACTAAGGAAATTTCAAGGTCACACTGCTTGTAAATGCAAGAGCTATGGTTTGAACTCATGTCTGTCTCTTGTCAAAGCCCTTGACGCCACTATACTTCATAACCTGAATGCTTCTTATAAGAAGAAGAATAACTTCTATTAATGTATCTTTCATGGAGTACTTTAAAATAAGTTTGTATTAGACCATTCTCACATTTCTATAAAGAAATTCCTGAGACTGGGTAATGTATAAAGAAAGGAGATTTAATTGGCTCATTATTCTGCAGGCTTTATAGTAAGCATGATCCTGGCACCTGCTCAGCTTCTAGGGAGGCCTCAAGGAGTTTTCACTCATGGCAGAAGGCAAAGCAGGAGCAGGTACTTCACATGGTGAAAGAAATATCAGGGTTGGGGTGGGGGAGATGCCACACACTTTTCAATGACCAGATCTCATGAGAACTCACTCACTGTCATGAAGACAGCACCAAACCTTGAGGGACCCATGCTTATGATCCAAACACCTCTTACCAGGCCCCACCTTCAGCAATGGGGATTACAATTTAACATGAGATTTGGGTAGGGACACAAAAATCTAAACTATATCAAAGATATTTTAGTTAGGGCCCCATTTGTGAAAAGTGAAGCCCAATTCAAAGTGGCTAAAACAAATAGGGAGAATGATGGATAAGAAATGGGGTAGTTGCATGCCTGGATAAGTGCATTACTTTGGTCAGGGTAAGGAACTTGTATGACATTAACTACTCACCATTCATCCCTTATCTTTGCTGGTCTGTAGGCAAAGGCATTTTTGGGATTCTTCATGTGGTAAGAAACATGGATGTTAGTATCAGTGGGAATATATCTTTGCAATCCTTCATCAAGAAGAATGTCTTCAATAAAACTTTGAACCCTAGGGAAGGACTCTAATTGGCCTGCTTCAGATCATGTGCTCAGGTTTTGTCCCAATCACTAGGGCCGAGTGCCGTGGCCCAAGGTTTAGTAAGGTTTTGCCAAGGCTGGGTTATTTGTTTATAGTTAGAGAAATGGATTCTACTTTCAGGAGGAGAAAGAGGAAGCAGCATTGTATAACTAGACAGTAGCACCATAGAATATTTAAATAAATCACAGTGATATTCTACATAGTTACAGATGATTTAGGTAAACTTTTCAATTTTTCTTTCTAAAATCTAAGGAATTTGCCATCTTTTTCTTTTTAAATCGTTGACTGTGTTTTTAATGTAAATAGATCACGGGGGATATCTCTTTTATTTTATAGCCATAATCTTAGGGCATTTTATTCACTTTATATTAAACAATTCATCTGTTAATTTGTATAACTGGAAATGTCCCTGAGAAACGTCTTTTCTATTTTGGCCGCAGTGGAAAGAGCACTTACACACATGGTGCAGTCATTCTAAATGTTCAAAACAGAAGGGTGTTATGGAGGCTAGTGGTGTTTTCTTCCTGTTGTAATGTCATATATTTAATGGGCAGAGAGTGGAAGATGCTGGCAAGCTACTCAAACAGTCTCATTGTGTGATACCTGGGAGAGTTAATCAAAACCATATAATTTATTGAAGTAGATATATTTACAACAGTACAAAATACATCAAATAGCAAATGAGTCTGGTATGCCTGACTAGTAAGGTGAACAAAAATCAATATTTAAAATGAGAAAATGAAAACATTCTATCTTCATATTAACAGTCTTAAGGAAGAAACAGCTGTTACATTAGTTATCACCTTGTAGAACCAATACAGGATTGTAATTTAATTTCTTGGACCCATAGTTGCTTGGCTGCAGCATTACCACATGATTTAAACCCTGCAAAGTTTGGCTTTACCACTAACTTCAGGTGCAAATTTTTACACTAAGCCTCTATTCTTTTTTGAATTGAGATTCTTCTCAACTAAAGATTATTTTCAGGCAGTTGATTTTAAGACACAGACCTTCTTAGCAAACTCTGCTTCTTGTTTTCTGGACTTCCAAGTGTAGAGGTTTGAAATGTACTAAGTGTCTTAGACCATGATATTAGCATATGTCAAGAGTCTCCATTTTTATTATCATTCTATATTATTCTTTATTATGTGTGTTTGCTCTTCCAAGCAATAATAGTCTAGTGCAATGACACTAAGATGACTTTTAGTTTTGCACAGGCAACAACAAGATCTTAGAAAATATTGCAAAGTGGACAAAGTATGTGGTATACACACGCACGCGTACACCAATTACTTTATGGTGTTTTTTTGGTCAGTAAAATGCTGTCCAAAAATGCTTTCCAGTTTATTCATGACACTCACCTTTATTTTAGATCAAGTTCTTAGATTACTGTCTGCACCCAAGAATCATGCAGTCTAATGGAAAAACTTCCAGCATTCTTGCCTACCAGGATCCTCACCACTACACAGTATCAACTGTGGATATCCTCCTGTAACATTTTCTACTCTCTAAAATCTCTTACCCTCTATCTCTAACTCTTTATTAACAACAAGACTCTCCTACATGAAGCTAAGAGTCACTCCACATAAGTTAAGGATTCATTCAGTCACTTAAATATATGTATTGTGGGTACAGTTGAGGAAAAAGACAGATGAGGTTGCTGAAACCTTAGAACCTGATTTTTAGTGGAAAAGGCAGGAACGAGATGACAAATAAGCAAACAAACAAATAAATAATTCTAAGAGCTGTGGGTTCTATGAAAAACAATGGATATGTTTAATATCCCTGGAGAGCATTTGCATTTTAAAGCAGTTTCTTGCTAAATTAATTGATTCTGGAGTACTTGGAGTTTATGTGGGGATTGCTGCCTAACATCCCCTTTCACTAAATGCTCTGCTTGCCACTACATTTTGTTTATAGCACTCAGAAATGTCTTTGTAATCTAGCTTGTAAAAGGAAATATGTGGCTTATTTTACTAAAAGGCATGATAGAAACAGAACCACAAGTGAAAAGGGAGCAAGCAGCTGTGCGTGTCTAACGTGTTTTATAGCAACCTTTTCTCCCGTGTACCTTTTAAACGTAGCCAGAAGAAACAGAGAAGGAAGACAGGAGAAGGACTCACTGTGGGAGAGAGGGGTTCTTGCCTGCACCAGCAAAAGTCTCATGTGGGAGTGAAAATGTCTTTAGCCATCTGGGGCCTCCTTGGATACTGGGGTAACAGGTTGATTCTTTGCACAATAATGTTGAAGTCATTTGTGCAGAGCTTCCTTGGCAGCTTGTTCTAATTTTGCCTACTAAACTAGATAGAGCTAAAATAATCAGTGCATATCTGGGCAGCAGCCACATCCTACAAGGGTCATCCATGCTTTCCTGTACTCTAAGTCACTATATTGAAATATGAATTTTATGTAGTATCACAAATAATTTTATTTTGTGTAAAATCCCATTTCTGAACATGTGTTTTAACTTCAGATTATAAGTAGCTGATGATCTCACTGCCATCACTTCATTGGTTTATAGAGAGGAATTTAGGCATATTTTTCTATTTATATACCCCTACACAAACACATTTTGCTCCCTACTTTATAATTAAGGCTCATAAACAATATCTCCAAAGCACTCTTTTGCCAGAGGGAATATTATTTTGAAGCATCTTTGGTAGTTGAGAAAGGTTACTGGTGAGTGGACATCTCCCCTAGGAAATTTCCCAACTGACAAAATTAGTTCCAGGGTTGAGATGGTGTGGGAGGTTCAACTGAGTTGTGTCTGACTCAAGTAGGGGAGTTCAAGGAAAGATTCATGAAGGGAGTGTGTCTGAGCTGGAAATTGGCCTGACAAAGCAGGCCTTCCAGATGTCAGGAACATCCAGGGCAGAGGTACAGAAAGAACAAAGGATATGGTGAGCAATGGCAAGAAGTTTGGTATTACTTCAGCATCAAGTGGATCGAAGAAAATAATGGAAGATAATAAAGAAGAGTTAAGCAGGAGTTCAATCCTGCAATATCTTTTTCTTTAAAAAATTCAACTTTTATTTTATTTTAGATACGGGGTACATATGCAGATTTGTTACACAGGAATATTGCATGATGCTGAGGTTTGGAGTGCAGATCCTGTCACTCAAAGTGTGAGCATAGTACCTGATACATAGCTTTCTAACCCACATCCACCTCCCTATACCCTCTAGTAGTCCATAGTGTCTATTCATTTATATTTATGTCCAAGCGTTCTCAATATGTATCTCCCACTTATAAGTGAAATCATGTAATCTTTGGTTTTCTGTTCCTATGTTAATTTGCTTAGGATTATGGTCTCCAGCTTCATCTACTTTGCTGCAAAGGACATGATTTCTTTTTGTCGTGGCTGTGTAGTATTCCATGGTGCATATGCACCACATTTTCCTTATCCATTCTACCATTGATGGGCACCTGGGTTGATTCCATGTTTCTGCCATTGTGAATAGAGCAGTGATGAATATATGAGTGCATATGTCTTTTTGGTAGGATGACTTACTTTCTTTGGGGGTATATACCTAGTAATGAGACAGCTGGGTCAAACTGTAGCTCTGTTTTAAGTTATTTAAGATATCTCCAGACTGCTTTCCACAGTGGATGGACTAATTTACATTTCCACCAACAGTGCATAAGTGTTCCATTTTCTTTATAGCCTAGCCAGTATCTTGTTTTTTGACTTTTTATTAATAGTCATTCTGACTGGTGTCAGATGGTATCTCATTATGATTCTGATTTGCACTTCTCTGATGATTACTGATGCTGGGCATTTTTTCATATGCTTATTGGCCACTTGTATGTTTTTATTTGAAAAATGTCTGTTCATGTATTTGCCCATTTTTAAATACAGTTAAGCCACAGTAACCAAAACAGCTTGGTACTGGTACAAAAATAGACACATAGACCAATGAAACAGAATGGGAAAGTCAGAAATAAAACCACACACCTACAACCCTCTGACCTTCAACAAGACCAATAAAAACAAGCAATGGGGGAAGGGCTCCCTGTTCAATAAATGGTGCTGGAATAACTTGCTAGCCATGTGTAGAAGATTGAAACTGACCTCTATCTTTCACCATATACAAAATTAACTCAAAGTGGATTAAAGATTTAAATGTAAGACCTCAAACTACAAAAATCCTGGAATAAAACTTAAGAAATACTCTTCTTAACATTGAACTTAGCAAAGAATTTTTGAATACGTCCCCAAAAGCAATTGCAACTAAAACAAAAATAGACAAATGGGACCTAAGTAAACTAACAAGCCCTATGCAGCAAAATAAATTATCAACAGAGCAAACAGACAACCTACAGAGTGGGATATCACAAACTATGCATCTGACAAAGGCCTAATATCCAAATATGTAGGGAACTTAAATCAACATGCAGTATCTTCTGTGTCCTTATATGTTATGCTAGGAGACTTTTACTGTTGGTATGTAAACAACTGGAGGGCTTTAATCAGGGAAGTTGCATGGTAAGTTCTGCTTTTCAGAAAGATTGCTCACCTTTATAGGTATGTGGAGATTTGAGGCAAATCTGATTGGAATCAGAAAACTATTTAGGTAGTCATTGCAATTATCTGTGCAGAGATGATATGTGCTTGAAATGGGGCAGTGGTAGTTGAAATGGAGATGAGGGATGCAGATGAAGAACATGTGGAAAGTAATTTCAGAAGGATTTGTCTATTGGATGCAATGAATATACATTAGGAGAGAATGTGGAAAGGGTAGATAATATCAAGGATAACCTACAGATTGAGCCAAAGAGAATTCAGGTGGAGGTAAACAATTTTGGGAAAGAGGTAGGTTCAGTTTTAGGCATAACAATTTAGAGAATATCTAACTAGAAATGTTTAACGAAAAGTTGCATATGTGAGTCTGATGCTTGGAAGAGATCTGGGTTGAAAAGACAGGCTTGGAACGCAACAGTATACAGTGGTACTAAAACACTGAGAGTAGAGAAGTTGCTACTGTCCAGAAAGAGAATGGACGAAAACCCCAGGGGAGAGATATATAGAGATAGAGACTGAGATAAAGGTAGATAGAGACAGAGATAGAGATAAAGATGAGAGAGAGAGAAAGAGAGAAAGCACCAGGAAACAGTATCAAAGAGATAACACTTACGAGAGATCCAGGAAAGATGGTGTGATCAACAGTGTTAAATGCATCTACCATACCCTAGAAAGTAAGTATTCATTTTATTCTATGTGGTCCTTGATGACTTCGGCAAGAGAAATTTGAGTAGAATGTTGGCGGTAGATGCTGGATTCCTGTGTGTTGAGTGGTCTCTAAGGAAGTGGAGTTAGAAAACAGAATTTACCCCTCTGTGAAATTTGGGTGCTTAGAAAGAAGAAAGGCTGGCAGTGTCCAATCTAGCTCCATATGGATTGGAAGAGGCTTGGGCATGTTTTTAGGCTAGAAGAAGTGACAGTGGGGAGAATAATTTAGAAATAAAGGATTTCAAGACAAAAATTAATGACAAGCAAGAGGAGATCAATTGAAGCATAGATAGAGTGTTGACTTCGCATAATATGAGGATGTTTCTCTTTAAGGCTACAAAGTTGGTAAGTTGGTAGTTGTGACTATGGACATCATAGGAATTAATAGTGACTTAACAGAGATTTTACTAGATTACCTTAATAGGTTGCAAGATTATATTTTGTCAGTGTACAGAGCAAGGGTTGATTATGGGGTTTAATGGGGATGGAAGGGATTTGAGATAATGACTGAAGATATTAGAAGAGAGAACTGATTTTACTGCGGTTGGAGAATGAGTTTGTACTGTCACAAATATGCACTGTTGCATGATATTCTCAAGTACTCAACCTCTTGGTGTGAGAACAGAGAGGGATGTTTGAAGCATTGGTTCAGGGTTAGGGTTTTACCAGGTAGGAAAATGGAGGAAAAAAGAATTATGAATTAAATGAGACTAGTAATAGTGTGGTATGGCTCAGGAAATTTATCTCTAGTGTCCATGCAGGGTAAAGAAAAATAAAAAGCAAATGGTTTATAAATGGAGGATTCAATGTCTTGAATTCCTTTCTGAAGTTAAACACCAGATGAGGTGGAAGAAAAGACTTGAGAGGGCTAAAGAATACAGCACTGTGACCAGAGTTTGGAGTAGTTGATAAAATGTTGAATTGACCAGGGTTATGAATTAATCCTCTGTGTAGCTCTGGGAATGGGTAACAGAAACAGATTTGAAAAGGACAAGAATTTTGTGGAGGAATGGATATAGGAGTATAGAAAGTAGAGTGTTGAGAAGTTAGGACTATAAAAATGGAAAGAATCTCCACAGATATGGTGTCAAGAGTCAAAAGTAGGATCAATAGTTGTGAAAGCATAAGGATATATATAGCACAGTGAAGAGGGAAGTAGGGAGTTGGAGGGTAGCCTTATGTTGACGACTGGTAGTAGAAATGAGAGTCATGCTTATTTATTACTAACCTTGATTATCAAAAGTCTGGCAAAAATAATTCTGAGACCAGAAAACTTGGAAGATCCAAAGAAATATTGTGCTATTCTCCAAGAGTTAGTAAGGGCTCTGTTCTTGGCTGTAGGTGATGAAGGTTCATTCCTGCTTGGCTTTTCTGCATTACATGGGTTGGCTCTTCGCATCCAGGCTCAGGCTTCCTGACTCTCAGGATTCATAGAAAGCTATATATGAATCCTAGCCTTAAAATCTCTAAAACTGAAGTCAATCTCTTATTGAGTATAGTTTTGGGAAGAAGGAAACAACTATCTTCCCTATCCTGTTACTTTTTCTCTATTCTGTTTATTCTTAGGCAGAGACTTTTTGGCTCTTTGAATTAGTTTTCTTCTTTAATGGAAATTCTTCTTTCTATTGGTATTCATTTACATGCAAGAAGATAAATTACAGTGGAAATATATAACTTTAAAAAGCATTTCACAAAGATTGCTAATGGGTATTAGATATCTTTCTTGTAAAGAACTGCTTTCTTCTGTTCCCTTAGGAAACCACACCATGGTTAATATGAAAGTGATTTCATCTGTGATATTGACCTACATAATTGTTGATGCCTACAGAGAAGTGCTCATGTCAGACCCTTCAAGTTTACATGCCAATCTCATGGTCTTCTGCTCTGACCTAAAGTAAAACACTTAATTACTGTACATTTCAATTTGCCAGCTGTAAGTGTGGGGCTATCTTGCTTAGCAAATAGAAAACCAAAGGAGAATGTAAAGGATTGCTTGAATGTTTGCTTACTACTGACATTAATGACTCTGGACGACTCAATTACACTCACAGAGACTCAGTTTCTTCATTAAAAAACAGCATCCACTCCCACAAGAAAATATTAGGGTTTTGGGTGCATAACAATATGTGTAAGACATTTGAATTGTGCTGACATGATGGCCAACATATTTCCAAGGAATAAGTTTATGGATAAGGTTATCAACAGAAAGTGTCAATGTGAAAACTGAATCCATCTGTCTCTTTTTTCAATTTTACCATTCAGTTTTTAACCTTGTTTCACGTATTTGATTATGTAAGTATAACATAATTAAAATCTAGAAGCAGGGCAAAGCCGTTGCAAATGAACAGTATTTGTTTTTTTTCATATTTATTTTACAGGAATTTAATTATGTTATAGAGTTTGTCTCAGTTAGGATTCTGTATTTGCTAAATATCTGTTGAGTATGAACCATGCCCCAAGGAATGTGCTAGGCCCTGAAGAATCAAAGATAGTAGAATGATATGATCTCTGATCTGTATAAGTGCATTGTCTAGTGATATCAGTTCATGATTTCATGTATTTTGATATGAATATTATAAAATGTTCATGAAATATTATGAAGCATTTTGTGAATTCTAACAACCTGTAGATGTTTTGAACTTTTAAAAATATATATAATTTATTTTTAGAGCAGTTATAGGTTCACAGCAATATTGAGTGGAAAGTACAGTAATTTCCTGTAATCTCCTGTACCCATACATGCACAGCCTCCCCTACTATCAACATCTTACATCAGGCACATTTTCTAAAACCTATGAACCAACATTGATACATCATTATCACCCAAAGTCCATAGTTTGCATTAGGGTCCATTCTTTGTGTTACATGTATACATCATTATAGAATCATACAGAATATCTTCACTGCCATAAGAATCTTCTGTGCCCCTTCTACTTTTCCCTCCCTCCACCCCAACCTTTGGCAACCAATGATCTTTTTACTATTTCCATAGTTTTGCTTTTTCTAGAATGTCATATAATTGGAATCATATGTGTGTAGTCTTTCTGGATTGGCTTCTCTCGCTTAGTAATGTGCTTTTAAGGTTCCTTCTTTTTTGTGGCTAGATAGCTTCTTTCTTTTTATTGCTTAATTATATTTTTTTCTGGATATACCACAGTTTATTTATCTATTCACCTACTGAAGAACATTTTATTTGCTTCCAAGTTTTGGCAGTTATGAATAAAGCTATTGTAAACATTCATGTTCAGGTATATTTGTAGACATAAGTTTTTAAATCATTTGGTTAAATACCAAGGCACATGATTGCTTGATTATGCAATAAGATTTAGTTTTGTAAACAACACGAAAATTGTGTTCTGAAGTTACTGTATGATTTTTCATTACTACTACTCATGAGAGTTCCTGTTGCTCCACATCCTAACCAGCATTTGATGTTGTCAGTGTTTTGGATTTTAGCTATTCTAATAGGTGTGTAGTGGTGTCTCATTATTTTAATCCTTTTGGACTTTTGACTGATGTCTTCCCACCAAATATTATGGTGTGCCATGTGCTATGGAAAAATTTGAAAGATTAGTGGATGAACAATTAATAATGGAATAGGGAGAGGAAGAAAGGCCAGGCCAGTTTAGGCAAAGGAAGCTTTTGTGAAAAGCCTTATGCGTGAAAGATAATATGATAAATAGCAAATAGTTGGGGATGTGGTATAGAATATTTTAGGAGGAGTATCAGGAGGTGAGGGCATACATTTAAATAAAAGCTAGATTTTGAGAATATGAGTTAGGTTGGATTTTATTTTTATAAAAGATAGAAAAACTTAAATAATCTTAATACATCAACCAAATAGTTTCAACTAGACAAACTTGATTAATTCACATATATACATGCATTTTTCAAAATCACATTAAAAAACCCAAACATATGAAAAAAACTTTTTAAAGAAATGCATTTTGGAGTATTTAGGGATTTGCTTAAAAGTACTTTAGTAATAAGAAATTTAAAAATAAAAGAAGCATAGGCAAACATGACAAAATGTTGATAATTATAGAATTAGAGCAATGGGCACATGAGTGTTTGTCTTACTATTCTCTCTACTTTTGTGTATGTTTGAGAGTTTTTCTAATTTATATATTTTTAAAAATTACAAATAGTAGACTAGGATTGGAAATATTTATAAGCGATGAAGTGACATGATTACATTTACATATAAGTAAAGACATTTATGTGGCAGAATTGACAATGTGAAGGAAGGTGGCTATGACTGGTTACGAGTGTATTGCAATACTACAGGTAAGAAATGATATGGATACCTTAATTGATAAATCATAAGTATAGTGATGTTATTTAAAACTACAACATTTACAACATCCTCCAGTGTAACTGAGTGGAGCGAAAATAAAAGACAATCAAGGACTGAACTCTAAAAGACAACAATATTTGGGCACTGAAAAGAAGAAGAAAAGCCATTAAAGAACTTGAAATGGCTGGGCACAGTGGCTCATGCCTGTAATTCCAGCACTTTGGGAGGCTGAGGTGGGCGGATCACGAGGTTAAGAGATTGAGACCATCCTGGCCAACATGGTGAAACCCCGTCTCTACTAAAAATACAAAAAAATTAGCTGGGCATGGTGGTATGTGCTTGTAGTCCCAGCTACTTTGGAGGCCAAGGCAGGAAAATCGCTTGAACCTGGGAGGCAGTTTGCAATGAGCCAAGATTGCACCACTGCACTGCAGCCTGGCAACAGAGCAAGACTCTGTCTCAAAAAAGAAAGAAAAAAACAAAACAAAACAAAACAAAACTTGAAATTGAATGGCTCAAGAGGTGGGAGGAGAATCAGGGAGCAGTGAAGCTGTTATTGAATAAAAATACATATTATATTTGTAAATATAATCAAATTTCACAAATTGTGTACTGTTGCTCTAGGCTCTAAGTGTTTGCTGTAGGTTTCAGATAATGTCCTATGGAATCATAAACAGTCATAAATCGTTAAATAGTTTTTCTCAGTATTGATAGTTCTTTATTGTTGAGAATAATTGTCTGGCTGTCATAGCCATATTATTCTTCCATATAAAAAATTTTAATTTGTTTATTTGTAGGGTAAAAATTGGTTTTTTGAAGCCATGATTCAATAAAGAAAATAAATTTCAGATTGAAACATAGAGGCCTAGACTTGATATCACATTTGGAACCCTTATTATTTAGTTATAAATAGCCCATAGTTGAAACATGTTTTTGAATCAAAGGTAATTAAATAAGATAAATAAGATTATTTGCCTACTATTCTGATGATCAGATCAATCAAATTTGTTTTCCTCATTGCTGATAACAGAATATAATTTGGTCAGGCTGAAAACTAGAAAACCCATAACCATGAATGCTGCAGTTAATCTCAAATGGAAGTCTCCTTTAGTAATAATATTAACAGTTATTATTTATTAAATGCATTCTGGATATTTGTCACCAGGCCAAGCACCATTCACAATTCATCTTGTTTAATCCTCATAGTTTTATTTCTTATTTTTTTAAATTATATGGGTATATATTACGTATATGTATTTATGGGGTACATGAGAGATTTTGATACAGGCATGCAATGTGAAATAAGCACATCATGAAGAATGGGGTATCTATCCCCTCAAGCATTTATCCTTTGAGTTACAAGGCTTTGTAATATTTATACCCAACTGGTGGGTGAAGATGTTGAAATTCAGTGAGATTAAATCATTTGCTCGACATCACACAGCTAGCAAGTGGCTGAGCAGAAGTTTTGTCCTAGGAGGCATGAATATGGAGCTCACACACATGATATCTTGTAATACACTTTATTACTTGGTCTCCTTGGACCAGATGTTCAGAACTCTCCATCCCAGGAGTTGATATCTGTATCTTAGAATGTCCGATCATGCAGCATGAAATGAGAGAGCATAAGAAAAGACTTCACCAGATGCCATAAAGGTTATTTTTATTTTTAGAACCTCTGGGGACTGATGCTATAGTTAGGTTTTCATCTACTATTCACAAATTGAACGTAACATATTTTTCACAAATATTTTGGGACTATAGTGCAAATTTCATGACTTATGGGAAAATAAGAACCATTTATGGGCATATTATAAAGCAAATTATTTGAAATTGAAATTAAAATGACCCGTACTGGAGAATATGTTCTATATTTTTAATAGCATAGAAAAAATTAACGAGTTAGATGTTCATAAATCTTTGGGACAGTTTGGCATCCTCCCAAGAGTTTTAAAGGAACCCAAGGATGAAATTATGGAAACCATAGCTAAAATGTGTAGTAACAGTTCATTTTACCTGAATATTGGCAAGCTGTTAATATAATTTCTCTCTATAGGAAAGACTAGTGAGGAGACCAAGGAAACCTGGACACACAACTACCAGATCTCACCTCTATGTTGCTAAGGGTTCAGATCAGCATGTGGTGTTAGAACTTGTCAATTTCACTGCCCCCATTTGAGAAGTTTAAAAATGGCTCCAGGCTCACACCCACCTCACGGGGCCTCCTAAAACATAGGTCACTGTGCTCTGTGCCAGGTGATCCTGCTAGGCTAATCATGACTGACTGGTTCAGAAATGAGACCTGAGGAAACAGACACCAGGAGAAAGCTAAAGCCTCAGGAAAAACAATGAGGAAATCAGTGAGCACTAGCAGAAGAATTATAGAATCAAACCTCTTCCCAGTTTCTACCGAATATGGATTTATACTTTTTCTACATAGATTACACATATTCACTTATAATTCCTTCATTCAATATAGAAGACACCAGAGAGAGATATGAGAAAGAGAGAGAGAGAATCTACAAGAAACCCACTTAAGCTTTAAAGACACACATAGGCTGAAAAAAGATGGAAGAAATTATTCCATGCAAATGGTAACCAAAAGAAAGCAGACATGCCTGTACTTCAAGTAAAAAACTGTTGTAAGAGACAAGGTAATTATTTAATGATAAAGGGGCCAATTCACAATGGTGACATAAACATGGTAAATATATATGCACCCAATTTTGGAGTACCCAAATACATAAAGCAAATAAACTTTCCATTCAGTGGCATCAAAATACACATTTTTCTCCAGTGCACATGGAATATTCTCTAGGATAGAGCAAATGTTAGGCCACAAGACAAGTCTTAATACATTTAAGAAGACTGAAATCATATTAACGGATATGAAGGGAGAAATAGATAGCAATACAATAATAGCAGGGGACTTCAATCCCCAACTTTCTTTTTGTATGCTATATGTGTGTGTGTGTATATATATATCTTCACATTTTATTCACATAGCTGTATTTTTCTTTAAAATAGACTTTTATTTAGGTTCAGGGTAAGTGCATAGGTATAAATGTTACCTATATAACATTTGTGATATAGGTAAACTCATGTCATGAGGGTTTGTTGTACAGATTATTTCATCACTCAAGTATTAAGCCTAGTACCCATTAGTTATTTTTCCTGAACCTCTCCCCCCACCCACCCTCCACCCACCCTCCACCATCAGGTAGGCCATAATGTCTATTGTTTCTCTCTTTTGTGTCCATGTGTTCTCATCATTTAGATCTCTCTTATAAGTGAGAACATGTGGTATTTGGTTTTCTGTTCCTGAGGTAGTTTGCTAAGGATAATGGCCTCCAGCTCCATCCATATTCTTGCAAAGCACATAATCTTGTTCTTTTTTTTTTTTTTTTACAACTGCATAGTATTCCATGGTGTATATGTGCCAGATTTTCTTTATCCAGTCTGCTCTTGATGGGCATTTAGATTGATTCCATATCTTTCCTATTTTGAATAGTGATGCAATGAACATAAGCCTACACATGTCCTTTGGATAGAATGATTTATGATTTATATTACTTTGGATATATACCCAGCAATGTGATTGCTGGGTCAAATGGTAGTTCTTTTTTTTTTTAGCTCTTTAAGGAATCATCACATTGCTTTCCACAGCGTAGAAGTAAGTGTTCCCTTTTCTCTGCAACCTTGCTAGATCTGTTATTTTTTGACTTTTTAATAATCACAATTCTGAGTCATGTGAGATGGTATCTAATTGTGGTTTTGATTTGCATTTCTCTAATGATTAGTGATGCTGAGCATTTTTTCATATGATTGTTGGTCACAGGTATGTCTTCTTTTAGAAGTATCTGTTTATGTTCTTTGCCTACTTTTTAATGAGGTTGTTTGTTTTTATCTTGTAAATTTGTTTAAGTTCCTTATCGTTGCTGTATATTAGAACTTTATCAGATGCATAGTTTGCAAAAATTTTCTCTCATTCTCTAGTTTGCCTGTTTACTCTTGATAGTTTCTTTTCCTGTGCAGAAGCTCTTTAGTTTAATTAGATCTCATTTGTCAATTTTGGCTTTCATTGCAATTGCTTTTGGTGTCTTTGTCATGAAATCTTCTCTTATATCCAGAGTGGTATTGCCTATGTTTTCTTCCATGATTTTTACAATTTCGGGTTTTACATTTAAGTCATTAATCCAACTTGAATTTATTTTTGTATGTGATGTAAGGAAGGGATCCAGTTTCAATCTTCTGAATATGGCCAGTCAGTTATCCTAGCATCATTTATTTAATAGGGAGTCTTTTCTCCATTACTTGTTTTTGTCAGCTTTGTTGAATACTAGATGGTTGTAGGTGTATGGCCTTATTTCTGGGCTCTCTATTCTTTTTTTTTTTTTTTTTTTTTGAGACGGAGTCTCGCTCTGTCACCCAGGCTGGAGTGCAGTGACGCAATCTCGGCTCACTGCAAGCTCCACCTCCCGGGTTCACGCCATTCTCCTGCCTCAGCCTCCCGAGTAGCTGGGACTACAGGCACCCACCACCATGCCTGGCTAATTTTTTGTACTTTAGTAGAGACGGGGTTTCACCGTGGTCTCGATCTCCTGACCTCGTGATCTGCCCGCCTCGGCCTCCCAAAGTGCTGGGATTACAGGCGTGAGCCACCGCACCCAGCCTGGGCTCTCTATTCTGTTCCATTGGTCTGTGCATCTGTTTTTGTACCAGTATCCTGCGATTTTGGAAATCTCCCACTTACAACAATTGATAGATTAGCCAGACAGAAAATTAATAAGTAAATATTGGATTTGAATTACATTTTTAACCAAATGGACCCAACAGCCATGCATAGAACTTTCCATCCAACAGCAGCAGAATACACATTTTTCTCCAGTGCACATGGAATATTCTCTAGGATAGAGCATATGTTAGGCCACAAGGCAAGTCTTAATACATTTAACAAGACCAAAAAAGAAGGAGATTTTGCCATTTGTCACAACATGGATGAGACTGAAGGACATATTACTATATGATATAGGCCAGACACACACACACACAAATATTTAATAATCTAATTTATATGTGGAATATAAAAAGTAATTCAAATTTACAGAGAAGGAGAACAAAACAGTGGTTAAGGAGAAGGGTAATGGAGAGATGTGTGTCAGAGGATACAAATTAACAGAACTATAGAATAAACAAGTCTGGATATCTAATGCACAAAATAAGGACTAGAGGTAATAAAATTGCACTGTATATGAGATTAATGCTAAATGAGTAGATTTTAGCTGCTCTTGCCACACAAAAATAGGTAGCTGTGATACAATGGATGTTAGTTTTATTCACTATAGTAACCTTTTTAGTATATATGTATCCCATAGCATCATGTTATATACCTCAAATATACACAATACTTTTTATTTTTAAAGAGGGAGAAAGATCTTTGTCTTGCTCATATCCCTTCTAAATGTAACTATTGTCTTATTTATCTCTTTTTTCCCCCTAAATCCTCCTCTTTTTCAGAACCAGTCTAGCTCCACTTTTCAATGAGGTTTGGAACAATGTATCCCACTTTTAGATATATAAAAATCATCTCAAATTTGACTTGTCCCAAACTACTTCCTAATCCCTCTCCCCCAAGAAAGTGTTTCTTCCATGGTCTTTCCACCTAGGTTGATGGCAACTTCATTCTTCTATTTTTCCAGGCCCCAAATCTTGAAGATCAACCTTGGTGGTTGTCTTCTTCTTACATCCCATATCCAATAAATCATTAGCTCTTTCTTCAAAATATATCCAGGATAAAGCTATGCTATATTTGGAATGTTTATGTCCCTCACAAATTCTTATGTTGAAATGTTAACCCTCAAGGTGGTGATATTAGGAGGTGGAGCCTTTGGGAAATACTTAGGCCATGAGTGGAGTTCTTATGAATGAGATGAGTGCCCTTATAAATGAGACCTGAGAGAGACACCTTGTCCCTTCTGCCATGTGAGGTTGTATCCAAAAGATGGCTGTCTAGGAAATGGGCCCTCACCTGACACTGAATCTATCAATGCCGTGAACTTGGAGTTCCCAGTCTCCACAACTGTGAAAATAAATTTCTGTTATTTATAAGCTACCTAGTTTGTAGTATTTTTATTATAGCAGCCCGAACAGACTAAGACAAGCTACTTCTCACCACCTCCACTCCCATCATCCCGATCAAGGCCTCCATAACCTCTTACCTGGAATATTGCAATAACTTCCTAACTGGTATCCCTCCTTTTGCCCTTGCTCACTTCAGCAGTCAGTGTGGCCCAGTTAAAATGTGAGACAGAGTTGTCAGATCCTGTCACTTTTCTGCTCAGTACTATCCAGTCATTTCCTAGTCAGACAAAAGTTGAAGTCCTAAAAACTGTCTATGAGGCTGTACACTATTTACTCCTCATCTCCACCATTTATCTTTCTTATGTTAATCCATTCTCTCTTCCTTGATTCTTTTCTGTGGCCACACTGATTTTTTTTTTTCTATTCTGTGTATGTGCCAGGCATGTTGTCTCTATCAGGGACTTTGTTTCACCCCAGGATTAAGTCCTTTGGGTCCTTTTCTAAGCCCCTCCCTCAAAAGTCCTTTCCCATCACTCCATCTGACAATGCAATATATGCTCATCCTCCTACCGCTGTGCTCTGTATCCCCCTTACCTACTTCATTCTTTTTATCTGTAGCACTTTTACTCTGTATTTTACTCAGTATCTCTAAGTAGTGGAATCATGAGTGGCTTAAATTTTTTATAATTTCTGCATTTTTTCAGTATTGAACAATGAGCACATTCAGAGGAAGGAGGAATATTGTGGGCTGATGGAGCCAGGAAGGGCCTAGCAGAGGAGGACTGAATTTGCATCCCGCAAGGTTGGTAGGCTGGGCTAGAAGGGGAGAGACAGCATTCTAGGTCTTAATAAAACACTCACAGAAGGAAGAAGGTACCATGTGCATGGCATGTTTCAGAGGCAGTGAGGAAAGCAGCCAGGCTAGCCTTTTCCTTTATCACCAAAATGTTGAATGTGCAACTGGGAGCAGATAATACAGGGCCCAGGAGTGTGATTTTAGTCAGCTGTGTTTTTTTCTAATGGAAGACATCAGTGGCAGAATTATTCTACTAAGTTCTTCTAGCCTTTTATTTTTGTCATTTCCAAGTAATCCTTAGTGTCCTAGGATTTGTGCACATCTTTCGGCACTTTAATGTTCCTAATGACACTCATTTTATGTTATAGTGGAAAAATTTAAGTTTCAATAAGTGCCATAATTATGTCTCTACCAAGATATAATTTTCTAGCCATTCCCAATGGATCTTTTTCTTCCAATATTTTTAAATGGAAAGAGGAAAAATTAGTTTAAGAATTATCAATCTGGAAATCAAACTTGCACACTTAGAAATACAAAGAATAAGGTCAGGTGCAGTGGCTCACACCTGTAATCCCTGCATTTTGGGAGGCCAAGGCAGGAGATTGTGTGAGGCCAGGAGTTCAAGATCAGCTTGGACAATTTAGTAAGACCCCATTTCTACACCCCCTCAAAACACAAACACACACACACACACACACACAGCTGGGCATAATGGTACATGCCTGTAGTCCAGCCTATTCAAGAGTCTGAGGCAGGAGGATCACTTGAACCGAGGAGTTCTAGGCTTCAGTGAGCCATTATTGTGCCACTGCACTCCAGCCTAGGTGACAGAGCAACATCCTGTCTCAAAAACAAACAAACAAACAAACAACAACAAGAAAATACAAAGAATATTCACATTTTTGTTTTGTTTTGTTGGGGTGAAGGAGTGTCAAAGGATTTCGATTATAAATGGTTTTTTATATTTCTTTTTCTCAGTCTCATCTCTATCACTTATGTAACTGTGTATAGAAGATACCATCTTGAGAAAAAATTCATCATCCTGTATGAATGTGTCTTTCCAATGTGTGGAACATGGCTTCATGATTTCAGCATTTGGCTGTCAGTGAAGGGCAACTCAGCACTTAATATTGAAAGGAAGGAAGCTGAGACATAAATACCTAATGTTCTTACTTAAAATCTGCCCTACCCACACAGAGCTGAGACCTTTCCTGGAAAGGGAAACCAGGCATGATATAAAGCATGTTTAACAGTGTTCAGTTTGTGTCAGTGGGCAAATAGTATGGTTGGAGGAAACACTATTTCGCACAATTTACATGGTAGAATGTACAAAGCATTTTCAAAGTCAGATTTGCAAGTTATTGGGTATATAGTTGTAGGCTTAGAAAAACAGGATGCTAGCACAAATCCAAACAATACAGAATAAGACTAAGTGGGATAGGGCTTGGGGGTCTTTTTTCTCGTATTGAAGGGTCAACCTATTCATAATGTTTCTAATGATTTTCTGTGAGTACCTTCATACAGAGAGCTAAGCAATTTCCAATTTAAGATGTATACTTCTGCCCTTTGGATTTCTGGAATAGAATATCAACTAAATGTGAATTTAATGGACTAATTTGCATTTCTGGGAGATTCTTTTTTAATATAACAGAGAACAGAAACATGGGTATTATAAGCCAAGCACTTTAATGTAAGGTGATGGAGTCACAAATTAAAAGTAAAACATTCAGTGGAAATATAAACAAACAAACAAATAAAGAAAACAAAAAAAGCAACTTATAGGAATAATTGTTTTATAATATTTATTTTTTAATAGTCTGGAATTGTGTGTGTATATGAGTGGTGGGTGAAATTGAAGAGTCGAACAGGGGCTGACCTCATAGTCAGGTCCAATAAGTGGGAGAAATAACCAGGTACAATTTGGTACTTATAGTTTCTCTGACTCATTCTGCAATAACAGGAAAAACTACCACTGGAAGTGGCAATGACATCAGTAAGATGTATTGCTCTAGATTTATCAGTTTCTACTTTGGAGAATACACAGTAGAATTTTTGTTACCTACATTCTTTCCCCTCCCCTCCTTCCTCTCCAGGCCCTCATCCTTTACTATAACCCCCTAACTACCTCTTTCAACTGAATTTCCATCCATTCAAATTATATTCTCCATTTCCACTTTATTCTAGTTTGTAATTCCTCAGCTCTCTTGAGCCTGCTTCCTCACTTTAATTTAGCAATCTTACTTTAGCCTGTACCCTCAACTTGGACTGATAGTTAGATTCTAATGAGCAGTGTTTCTGATTCTGCCAAATCTTGCCTCCTGACATAGTTTTTTAGGAGCTGGCAATCTGCCCTTGAGTTGCACCAAGCGTGGCATGACTCTGACGTAGTTTATCAGCAGCAGTTGCCTGTGTTAACTGCCTGACAGAAACTTCATTATTCTCAATAGAGAATACTCAATAGGTAATGATGGTCACCAAATGGTCCATACACAATGAAGAAACATGGCACACAGGTTTAATTTCTCCAGAAAACAGTTGCAAGAATACACTTTTAAGTGTGTTGGTCAATATTTTGAGATACAGATTACATTAACTTTTGCTAGTGTTTCTCATTACCTTATAGTCATTTCTGCATTTGGGTAGCTAGACTCTGGCAATGATTGCCTTAGGACACAGGTAGTACTGTGGGAAGAAAAGAGACAATTTTTGATTCTGAGTTTCAAAATACCTGTTCTGTGGCTCATGGCAGAAATAAATATTTGCATTTTAAAAGCCTAAGCTATCTACTGAAAATGATAGTGAGCCAGGCTACAATCTTCATTAAATAAAGACTGTTTGGACTCGGGAAGGGACAAGAAAGTAAAAGAAAATATTTAATTTGAGAGGATCCACAAACCCCTGTTTCCTCCACACTTCTCATCACTATCTTCTTTGGGGAGATAAAAGCCCTAGAGAAGTTTGGACACCTGAGACCAGAAAGGATCCATAGCTTCCTTACCTGGGTGGAACTTACTAACCAAATACAACCAACAGTCCTCTAGTAGGATGACTGTATCATTTAATCATTAAAACGAGGGCATTTTCTAGCACTTTGGGAGGCCGAGACAGGCGGATCACGAGGTCAGGAGATTGAGACCATCCTGGCTAACACAGTGAAACCCGGTCTCTACTAAAAATACAAAAAATTAGCCGGGCGTGGTGGCGGGCGCCTGTAGTCCCAGCTACTAGGGAGGCTGAGGCAGGAGAATAGCATGAACCCGGGAGGCAGAGCTTGCAGTGAGCCAAGATTGCGCCACGGCACTCCAGCCTGGGCAACAGAGCGAGACTGCGTCTCAAAACAAACAAAAAAAACACAAGGGCATTTTGAGGGTGAAAATGGTCTGAGCAAGTGTTAAATCTGATGAAATGTCTGGACAATAGATGTCAACCAGGACCATCCCTGGTAAACTAGGATTTACAGTAACCCACTAATGCAATGAGACAGCATAAGAATTGTTTTCGACGTAGACAGAAAGTAGAATAATCATCACCAAGGGCTTGGAGAAGGAGGTAATGGGGAGTTATTGTTTAATGGATAAAGTTTTAATTTGGAATGATGACAAAGTTCTGGAGTTGGATGGTGGTGATGGTTGCACAACAATGTAAATGTACTTAATGCCACTAAATTATACACTTAAACATGATTAAAATAGTAAGTTTTATGTTATATATAATTTACCACATAAAAAAGTTATTTTTTAAAACATATTGTTTATAATGGGTTGGTAGATTGATGGACCTGAGGAAGCCATGCAGTTTTTTCCCTGCAGTTCAGAGAGTCAAGAATGTTTTCACACAGCTGAGAATGCTGCAGATTTGCCACTGAGAGCTGGGGAACTTTGAGAGGGGTTGAGGAGGAGGCTCTAGGAGCGACATGAATTAAGGGCAAACACCCTGATGGGAACAAGGTAATCCCAGATGCAGCAGAGGTGGGTTAGGAGGAGTAGACGCCTCTTCTCAAAGGCCTTCATACTATGTAGTAAGCTTCTCAAATCTTAGACTCAATCTCCTAGGAAAAAAGAGATAGGTTGACCTTGAACTTACAAAGATTCACTTTCTTTTATCTGGGGCTTCAAAGCATAGCTTAAGTTTATTTACAGAAAAATAAATTGAAAATATAATATGTACTTAACATTCCGAGTTTCATAATTATTATGAATAGCGTTTCCTTTCTGATAGCTGAAGACCAAACAAAGGCATAAAGATATTTTTGTATTATGGATCTCTTAATCAGATAATGTATTTTTGGTTTAATACATTATGGCTTAGAATAACATTTGCTTAATATTTAAAATAGTATTTAAAAATATTTGTGTTTAAATATGTAAAATTATTATATTTTCTTTATTTTTTTTAGAGACAGGGTTTGCTCTGTTGCCTAGGCTGGAGTGCAGTGGCACAGTCATAGCTCACTGCAGCCTTGAACTCCTGGGCTCAAGCGATTCTCCTGCCTCAGCCTCCTGAGTAGCTGGGACTACAGGAGCACATTATCACACTTGGTTATTTGATGTGAGTGTGTGTGTGTGTGTGTGTGTGTGTGTGTGTAGATGGGGGTTTTGCTATGTTACCCAGGACGGTCTTGAACTCCTGGTCTCAAGCAATCCTCCCATCTTGGCATCCCGAAATGCTGGGATTACAGGCATGAGCCACTACACCTGGCCTATATTTTCTTTAATGTGCTATTTTGGAAAGTACTTTGATTTATTGTTTATAGTTCTTACTATTTAATGAGGCCAAACATTTTGTTTTCCTAAATGAACACATTTCAAAATATATACCATGGTCATCAATAAGAAAATATGGCTTAATTTACATGTTACTTTTCTGAATTATTTCCAGAAATGCCTCTACTATATAAAGTACAGTAAGGAAGCAGTGGAGAACTGAGAATCTAACAGGTGCAGCGTTTCTGGTTAATGTTTTAGGCCAGCAGGAGGTAGATGGAAAACCCAACCATTTTGTTCATGCTGGATTGCAACCAGGATTTCCCTACTATTCCTTCACTCTGATAAGAACACTAGTTTCTTGAATATTTCCTCCTGTCTGCTAATTTATTTGCTGAAAGGTATATTTAAAAGGAAGTTTTCAAATATGCATTCTTAGGTTGGTTTGTTTAACAATGTTAATACAATAAAATGAAATAAAGCATTTCAAGCCATGTTTTAAATGCCACATTTCTAACACGTTACCCTTAGGGCTGGGTTGTATAAATGCAGTTTGGGCTCTTTTTTTTTTTTATTGAGACGGAGTCTCACTCTGTCACCCAGGCTAGAGTCCAATGGCATGATCTCAGCTCACAGCAACCTCTGCCTCCCAGGTTCAAGCGATTCTCCTGTCTCAGCCTCCCTAGTATCTGGGATTACAGGTGTGTACCATCATGCTCAGCTAATTTTTTGTATTTTAGTAGAGATGGTGTTTCACCATGTTGCCCAGGCTGGTCTTGAACTCCTGAGCTCAAGCAATCCACCCGCCTCAGCCTCGCAAAGTGCTAGGATTACAGGCGTGAGCCACTGTGCCCGGCCTGGCTTGGGCTCCCTTAAAAGGACTTTGTAGATAGAGAAGACTATATGTCTTTCTTTATGGTGCTGTGAAATCGATGTTAGAAAAGAGATTTCAACATTTTTAGCCTTTGTTTTACTTTGTTTTATACTTGTTGACCTCTCTCCCCAGCAAACAGAAACAAATTCTTTTTGTATTAGAATCTTCCTTTTCTACTAGTTGCACACACATTGCCATACAGTATTTTAATTAACTCTCACCCATTTGAAATTTGGCTCCTTGATCAGGAAAACATGACTTATTTGCTATTTTAATGGAAGATTATGCAACCTAAAATCTGCATTGTTAAATTGTAGCCTACCTTTGAACCATTGGTCCAAAACTAACACATGGCCTACCTTGGGTTCTAAGGCAATTTTTCAGTCTGGCCTTACTTTTCACATTAAAGATTGCATGTTATGCATGTTTTCTTGTTTTTCAGGAAGACTGAGCAGGATTTTGCCAAACCATGCTATTTAACAGTGTACACTCCATGCTCCAGAAGCAAAAATAATTTTAGAATAAAAGGCTTAAATGCTTTCTTTAAAATGGGATAGAGAATATTCTCTACGTTATTCAGCTCTTTCTTTTGGTTAGGGAGAATAATGAGCTATAAGGGCATTTTTGATTGTCCACCCCATTTTTCTTTCCTTTTTCTTGCAGTTCTATGATTTCCCTTCTTGTGTCTACACATTCCCCAACACAGTATATGTGAATCCATTCTGAACACTAGGGATGGACTTGCTTCATTTAATGTTAACACTAATCTTAGGCACTTTAGAAACAGAGATTACTTTAGGAACCCAGGACTAAGCAAGTTGTTGATGGCATGCCACTAGAAGCAGCATTTAATTTACAAACGGACGTGTGACCAAATTCAGGTCAATGAGGAAAAGTGAGCTGGGGACTTTTCGAGGGAAATTGCAATAGACTGAAGAGAATATCCTTGGGCAAGACACCCTTTGTGCCCCTGGAAACAAAGATGAGTGCTGGTCAGAGCTAGAGCTTCTACTGTCATCAGTAACCCTAAGGATGAACCAAATCAGGAGGATGGTACAGCCAAGTATCACAGAGAAATTGGACAGAGGCTTTTGGATTATGGTAAACCTGAGCCACTCTACTTTTGGACTTTGAGTTAAATGGCCCAGTACATTATTTCTTTAGTGTTTGAGTAACTTTGCATTAGGTCTTCAGTTATTTATAGCTTGCAAGTATGTAATGGATACTCTGCTAATACGAGAAGAACTTCTGGATGGAAGAAGCTGCTGTTTAATAGCTTACCCCTAATACTACTAAATTAGGGAAGAGTAGCTTAAAACCATGTTCAAAACATGATCTCAGCTTAACCCATTACATTCTCATCAGTGGGGTAGTAAATAGGCATTGAATTGTGTTACCATTATAAAATGAAGAAACTGTACATCTCCAACCTTCCATGCTCTCTATGGAAGTCTTTTATGAAACTTTGATTTAGAGTCCCGAGTTAGGAAAGTATATATTAACTCTACTCATACTTCTGTCAATAGTATATACATGTTGAAAAAATATATGTACTAATCTTATGCAGCATTTTGCAAATAATTCTGTGACTGTTCTGTCGAACTCACATGCTAGACTCACACATGTGGCATCTCACTTTATTTTGGGATAGTAACAACTTCCTAACAAAGTGTTGCTTTTTGCAGAGAAGGGTGCTAACCCTTCAACCTAACGGCATTATTCAAAAGGAGAAAATATTTATCTGCATATTTTTTATTAGGTATGAATTTTGCGTTTCTCTTCCCTATGAATATATTCTTTCTAGGAGACCATGATATTCTGAGCCTATCATAATGATGTAAGGGGTTATTACTTAACAGATGTGTGGTTCCAATTTAATTTATGTGGCATGGAAGACAGAGGATTTGCATTCAAACTAAAATTTGCCCTTGGGGTGGTCTTTAGAGGTACTGCGAATATATTAGAGATTGCCATTTAACTTCACATTCTCAAATTAATTGTGTGCAATTAAAATGCTCCTGTTCAATAAAAGGTTTATCAAAGAGCTGTGTCTTTCATGAAGCTGGGAAATAGTACATGTACATCAAGTTAGAGACATAGCATGGCTGCTGTTATCAACACATGATTAAATTTCACACACAAAATTGACAAAACTTCTGTCATTCTTTTCGTTTTGGACAATGTATCTTTTTATTTCATAGTCTTTATTTTATTTCTTGTATGTTATTTACTTAGTTTCATAGCAATTTCTGTCTTGTAGAGACTTACATTTGGGTTCTTTGAAAGAATTAACAAACTATGTCAATATAGCAAGCTTAGCAACTCCTTTTCAACTGTGCTTTATTTCCTTTAGAGAAATGAGTTTGCTAGTTTTTGTTTTCAATTTAATAAAATGAAATATTAACATGTCAGATTTTTAAGGGATCTTCAATGTCAGTGAGTTCTGTTCTTCACCTCATGTGTAAATTCTCCTTAAAACAAACTCCAAGCCAATGGAAAAGATTTGGAATTTCAACCCTGCTACTTAGTGGCTATCAGTTGGACACACGTGGCTTATTGAAATACAATTTTCTCATCTATAAAATGTCAGTAATAACATTGACCTCAGATTTGATGTGATAATTATTTGCTTCACAATCCTCTTTACCTATATGTAATTAGCAAATTTGATGAGTGTTTGTTTTATATGTTTATGTAAGCAATAAAGCTGATAAAAAGATTTTGGAAAGAAAAAATTGTGGAACACATAACTAAATCCTTTTCTCCAGTTTTTTATTTTCTTGTTTGAGATGCTGATCATTTTCTTAATAATTTATTTCTATTTCTTCCATTTATAAAGCAAGGATTTATGTAGACAATGTAGAAAACACAGGCGAGGATAGTGAAGAAAATTTAAATTACTACCAGTTGAAATCTAGGGCAGCTAATATAGATAGATAATTTCCCCACTCTTGGAAAACAAAAAGCCCCCAGTTATTTATTGTATCTGACAAATAAGAGACTAATCATAATAAATTAATAAATGTGTCTATTATAGTCTAATAATCAGAAATTATGCATTAGTTTGCAGGTGGTTCAAGGCAAACGGGAAGAAAAAGGTGCTGGTTGGTTTCTACTCTGTTCCTCTCCCTAGGCATATTATTGTAGGCTTATTGTAGGCTGAGTTAGAAAACAGTGCTCTGCCTGAGCTCCCAACCTCAAGCTCACCACATGGGTGCTTTGAGGCCCACCCTCTTGTCCACCATGGCATCGGGGAGGCAGAAGGCCACAGCCATTGAAAATATTCTTTTTTTTAAATTTTATTATTTTATACTTTAAGTTTTAGGGTCCATGTGCACAACGTGCAGGTTTGTTACATATGTATACATGTGCCATGTTGGTGTGCTGCACCCATTAACTTGTCATTTAACATTAGGTATATCTCCTAAGGCTATCCCTCCCCCCTCCCCCAATCCCACGACAGTCCCCTGTGTGTGATGTTCCCCTTCCTGTGGCCATGTGTTCTCATTGTTCAATTCCCACCTATGAGTGAGAACATGTGGTGTTTGGTTTTTTGTCCTTGCGATAGTTTGCTGAGAATGATGGTTTCCAGTTTCATCCATGTCCCTAAAAAGGACATGAATTCATCATTTTTTATGGCTGCATAGTATTCCATGGTGTATATGTGCCACATTTTCTTAATCCAGTCTATCATTGATGGACATTTAGGTTGGTTCCAAGTCTTTGCTATTGTGAATAGTGCCGCTATGAACATACGTGTGCCAAGCTTCATTTCTGCTCACAGCCTTCCTAACCTATTTTATAGGTAAGGGTTATAAAAGCAATTCTCCCATTCCTCTTTTGTCAGTCCCACTTGGGTGGCCCAGCCCCTCTCTGTGTATTGAGGGAATGGTTGGTACCTGCTGCCTTTGAGCTTCCACGTAAACTGACAGAAGAGTCTTGTTTTTACATCCAGTTATAATCACTCCCTTAGGATACATTATATGAAGTGGATTTCTGCATCTAGGAATGTGACCATTTTAAAACTCTTTTTTTTTTTTTTGGTGGATTAACTTACAAACATTTTCTTACTTCTGTTGGCACTGTTCTTAGTTTTATGTAGTCATCAATTTAAACTTTGAAAACAAATCTACAATCTGTGCAATAGCAGTAGTGATGAAAACCATGTTACCTTACTCACAGAGTTTATTATTAATGATAATAATGCCTGTTCAATGATTAATCCTCCTTCGTCCCTGGAGTGCTCATGGCTGCTATTATCTCATTGTCACAGGTATTGTCACTGGGCATAGTATTCTATGAAGTAATGGTCTTGTGATTATTATATTGTGGCATATGAATAATGTACTTCATCAGTTTATAGACTATCCTTTGTGAGAATATGTTACTATTGTTTTGACTAAGATTTCTTAGGAAACAAGAATGAAATTTTAATACCAGAGATGCTTTCAGTTAAATACAATGACTCACTCACAATACAATCATCATACATAGCCAGTTGGGAAAATTAGAAAAAATGTAAAATTATCTAATCACTTTTTGTTTAAAAGATTGATTTTAAAACTCTTGACACATGCTAGTAAAGTTCTACTTCCCCAGATAAAAATATTATACCAATTCACACTTTCATCCTTACTACATAATACTGAGAAAAGAAAAATAGGGTAAAGGAGGAGAACAGGACAAGAAGGAAAAAGCAGGGGCCTGAACCTGAGAAGAGAGGAATGGTATAGAGAAATGGGAAGAAGTGCATGCAGGAGATGGGGTAAAAATCTCCTGTAACTCAGGTAAATCCATGTCAAGTCAAACTCTAGCATAAATAAATATGATTAATCTCTGCCAAATTATTTCAATGGGCAGTATATTTAATAGCTAGTTATTTCCTGGGTCTAGCCTAGAAAGAGTTATTGAGAGGTAGATTTACATGATCATCCTAGAACTCTTTCCATAGCAAAGTGTAGAAAAATTGCAAAATATAGCAATATTAATTCAGGCCATAACAGTATCTGCAAAGGCAGCATGGTGTGGTAGAAAGAAGATACATTTTGTCTCCAGATTCTGCAACTTACTAGCTGGTTGATCCTGAGATAGTTGCTCAGTACTAATGGGTCTTAAGCTTCTCAACCCTAGAATTTGAATAATAGTGTCTTTCTTGCTCAGCCCATGTGGTAATTATGAGATGAGATAGGATGAGTTTTGGAATTTGTGAATGTAAAAATCTTACAACAATCAGATATGTTATCAGCACCAAGGCATACTTGGAAGTTTCTAATTGCTATTTTTTAAATCTATTTTTTGTCTTGTTGACAGTATCCATGCCATTGTTTTGCCACAAATGAGATTTTGTATGTCAAGTGTACCTTGCATTTTTCTGGGTGCTTAGAAGCTACTCAGTAAGTATTAGTTCTTGGTTTCCTCTCTCCTCCCAGTTCCCCAACTATTTGCTTTTTGGAAATATCTGCTTATTTTACAACCATATTGTCATGACTCATTCTTTTCAAGTAGACAACAGAAAGTATGTGTATGCAGGGAACCTAATGCTCCACATTCTCATATTTATTGCGTTTGATATTATTTGCATGGAAAGCATTTTCTTCCCAGCCTAATTTGGTGAAAACGATGTCAACTGTTTCCCTGTTGTTCATCTGAAATCAGCTCCTAGATTTAATGAATTACATATCTTGGCTTTATTTTCTCATTTAATTTAATTTTATTGATGTAAAAACAATAGGAATAACAAAATGCTTCCAGTGTCAATGGTAATTAAAAAAACAAACAGAAAGGTAATAAAATGCATTATTACTTTGGCTAGATCCTTCCTTCTTTATTCACTTGAGAAAAAACAATCCAATCTTGAGAGAAAATGTAGAATGCGGTTTTGCGCCAGCAGTAATTAGCAGGAACAGCTTGACGAGAAACAGTGATGGAAGAATCAATGACATCAATAAAATAAAACCCAAATAAGGTTTCTGTTTTTCATATTAGGTCTTTACATATCAACTTAACCAAATGATTGAGAAATGACATTCTTAATCCCAAAGAGTGTGCCATAAATATATTGTAAACCATTTTGACCTTTTAAAACTATGTCAAGCTTTTCCAGTCTCCCGAGAGAGTATACAACATGGTTTTATAACCAATAATGCCTTCCCATTAAACACTACAGTTGCTTTATCAAATAAAATTTTTAAATGAGGTTTAAAAATTGCAGAAAACCAGGATTAAGTGAAACATTAAAAATGTTACTGATGTTCCACACTCAGGTCTTGATTGTAGGCATAATCATGAGAAGGGTAATATTTTTAAATTTTTAATTGGTTTGCTTTAATTTATCAAACTTTCATTTGGATTGATCTCAGTTTCTTCTCTTCCCTCTCTCATGACCATAAATCAAAAGATCCAGGATTTTTTCCATCAGAATTTTCTGATGCTTTACATATTGTTAAAAACAAACCCTTCTCGGTGAAACATAGGAACAACATGCCCCACACTTAGACCAGGGTTTTTCCACTTTAGCACTATGGATAGTCCAGATTTGATAACTCTTTTTTGTGGGGAACTCTCTTATGCATTATATTGAGTTCAGCAGCAGTCCTCGGCCTCCACCCACTAGGTTTCAGTAGAACTTCCGAGTTCTGATTATCAAAAATATATAGAGACACTGCCAAATATCTTCTTGGGGGCAAAACGCACAACTGGTTGAGAATCACTTTCTTAGACTGAGACTTCTACATTTCAGATGACATACATATAACTAACTTGATACACTAATGTGGCCAAAAAGAGGGCAGTCTAGCAGAGACAGGAAATCAAACCACAGTAGACTATAGTGGTTCTCAATCATGACATGCATTAAAAATACCCGTGAGATTTAAAAATACTGATACACAGACCAACCCCATATTAGTTGACTGAGGATCCTTGGATATAAGGACCAAGAATCACTGCCAAATTTACTAAAGTAGGTTACTCTGTGAATTTGATATACTACCTTTAGGGGCAAACACACAAGTTCTCCTTTTTGCAGTGTTACCCATCTTTTAATTTCTGTCCTTTCAGAGTCTGGAGTTGGTTCTGTTGGCCATCAATTTCCTGTGGTGCAGAGGTGCTGCAAGTACAATACAGATTAAACTCTCTGCAGGAAGTCTCTTATGGGTAAGAACAAGTTCAGGTAAAGACAGCACAACTCCTTTGACTTGCAACCACTTTCCAGTGTGGAGTCTAGAACTGTAGTTCTCACAGTGAGATTTCTGAGAATCAGCAGCACAACCTAGGAACTTGTTAGAAATGCAAAACTTCTGACTACTCTAGAACTACTGAATTAAAATCCCTTGGGGTGTGGTCTAGCAATGTGTATCTTAGTAAGATGATTCTGAAGTATACTAAAATTTGAGAACCATGAGCTAGAGACATTCTCTATATTCACTTATGTGTTTTCAGTGTTCTTCCACCTGAAACCACACTTCGCAAGACTTAAATCACTGACATACACTTTCATTGATTCTTTTAAATACTGCTGCTTAGGATTCCATTTTCTCAGAGATGTTTGTTGTGGAATCTATGACATATTTATACAGGTTATAGTCCTCAGAAAAGGAGAACTGGAGGTAAAGGAGAGGTCGAGGGAAGCAGAGAGCACTAGACACAGACCTGGCCCGAGTGAATGAGCACAGAAAATCTCCAAATTTGCTGCACTATGGGCCCATTCAGATCCCCTACAACAGCTTGGTTTGACTTCCACAGGTAATAATTAGCAGCTAGTGGGCCAGAAGAAAATGACATAATGATAGTTATTGAGAAGAGGAGGCCACATGCAGAAATAGGAGAACTTGATTTTAGGCAGAGCCACTGATGATTGAGGAAGGAGAGAAACAAAGGCACCTCGTGCCTTTCCATATTACCTTTATTGTAAGTGAATTACATTCTCGCATTCTACACCATTACATTCAGTAGTTTTACTGTTACAGGTCAATAATGGAGGTTGGCTTCTATATTACCAAGCGTTACTTGCTAGTTGATATAATTATCCCTTGGTGGACAAGATTGGGAAACTTACTTTCTAGTGGAAAGTATCAATATAATTTTTATGTGGATACTCAGCTATAGAGGGGCAAGGGTAGAAAATGGATTTTAATTAGAGGATATTGAAGGAGTCTAGGAGAAAGATTCTGTTGCAGCAGTCCAGGAGAGTAACAGGGGAGAAAGAGTGATAAAAACGTAATGTTAGCTTTGAGATCTAGTTTTCTTTTCTTTTTTTCTTTTTTAGAGACAGGATCTCATTTTGTTGCCCAGGCTGGAGGGCAGTGACACAATCATAGTTAATTGTAGCCTCAAACTTCTGGGCACAAGCAATCCCCCTGCTTCAGCCTCCAGAGTAGTTGGAACTACAGGCATGTGCCACCATGCCCGGTTAATTTTTTTATTTTTTTTGTAGAGACGGGCTCTTGCTGTGTTGTCCAGGCTGTTCTCAAACTCCTGGCCCAGGTAAGTCTTCCTTCCATCTCAGCCTCCTGAAGTGTTGGGATTACAGGTGTGAGCCACCTTGCCCAACCATAATTGATTTCATTACAAGAGAGGAATCAAGAATGACTCTTGGGTTTTTGCTTAATGACCTAGTGGATGTAAAATAACTGAAACTGAGAAATTTAGTAAGAAAGAGTATTGAAAAGGTTGAGGAATCAAGTTGTTTTGACCATATGAATTCTAAGATTCTTATTATGAAAACAAATAAAGATGCTAAGAAAGCAGAATAATAAACAAGTCTAGAGTACAGGAAAAGGGGATTAGCTTTGAAATTTAAATTTGGGAATCCTTTGCATGTAGATTTTAGGCTCAGTAGCCTGTTATTTTTATCATGCAGAATTCTAATTTCCATGGATTTAATATTACACTTTATGATGGTCATATATAAGATATTTTTGTTTTCTTTCTCATAATTTTTAACTGAGCAATTAAATTAAAGCAGCCCACTGACAATAGCTTCTCTGTTACCATTATGGTGTTGCAGCTTCCCATTGGGGATGACAGAGCTGGTGCTCAGGTAATCAACATCCTGCTGAGCCTATGAGAAAGCATTTGGGACAACTTGACAATGCATGGTGAGTCAGAAAGTTTGCTTTTTGATTCAAGTATTTAAAATTCCCTATTATTTTCTTTGTTTTTGGCTGCCTTTTGCTTAATTGTCTTGTCAGCTGTCCTAAGCCTGACAGCCATATGAGGTCAAGCAGAAAAATTGAACTGGGGAAATAATCATAGTTCTTCAATGGATTGTTTCTGAAAACTGAATATGAGGAGAGAATATTCATAGGTATGGCATAACTTCCATCTTGTAGCTGAAAGAAATCTTACCCCCAAATGATGACAATTTATAGAATTATGAGTTGAATGTTTGTGTAAGTATATGCCTTCATATTTTTAAACATGTACAGACTGCATTATTTTCTGCCAATAAATTTTATGGCTCTTATATCAAGTAAAGATATGTTGCTAATATGATCCCTGCAGTTGATAATATAATTTTTTGTGGGCGAGACTAACCATGTGGCTTCCCAGTTGGGCGGTAAAGGAATCAACAGCTAGTTTAGAGTTACTGGGGGCAGCATTTGGAAGATTTAACTTGTCCAGTTTGGGCCACTTATTAATATTACATATTGCTTACCTATCTTTTGCAATTCTTTGGTGTCCCTTCCTTAGACGTGGTGCTCAAGGAAGCTTTGGTGGAAGGCTTTCTGTAGACAATTCACTTGGCTCTGACAGGCCAAGAAAGCCTGTCTGGAGCCCAGATAAACCCAAGGCTCATTTCTGCATTTATTTATTAATACAGCGAATGTGGTTATTTTTTAGAGATTGTCAGAAAATCAGTTCTACATACTAGATGTGAACTTGCACTCTGACACTACTTCGGTGTTCATTTGTATTTTCTTTTATTTCTTGGTAAAAGCTCAGAAAATAACTGGATAGAAATGTGATCTTTTGGCATCTTTGAATTCACTCTTACCGAGATATCAGTTTTCCTGTCAAAGGAAAAATTAAAAAAATGAAAACCTATGATTCTGTAATATTGACTTTCTGTTGAACTAACAAGTAAATTAGAAAACAGGAAATGAAAGAGATCATGTCTAGCTTAGGGAGGCATCTATTGAAGGCTCAATGTGAAACTCATTTTGCTCTGAGCATATCCAAATGGGTACTACAAGAAATATAAATATTAGCTAGATTGCTGGTATCTTGGTTTCCTTCCATGTAGAATTCTATATAGAATTTCTATCCATTTGATGTAGATGCTGGTTTTTAGAGATCTACAGGGGTAAGAGAAGGTAATGTAGATGTTCTCACTTTGTTAACATAAAATTACATAAACCAACGCTCACTTGAACGTCTCATAGCACAGTGATTAATTCAACATTTACTGGTTACTCACCATTTACTAGGCACTGTGCTGTGTTCTGGGTATGAAATTCAAGAGATATGGGCATCCTTTTTAAGGAACTCACAGTTTCTAGCCTTGCTCTAAGATTAAATCTGACTAGATCAATAGAACTCTAGCTCTTGTATTTTCTTGAGTTTTAGAGACTGGAGCTACCAAATTTTGATGGTTAATTTTGTTTGTCAAATTGACTGGGAGATGGGATGCCCAGCTATTTGGCTACACATTATTCTGAGTGTGTCTGTGAGGGTGTTTCTGGATGAGATTAACTTATGATTTGGTAGAATGAGTAAAGCAGATTGTCTCCCATAATGTGAATGGGCATTGTCCAATCCTTTGGAGGTCCAAATAGAACAAAATGTGGGATAAGGGAGAATTTACTCTCTCTACCTGCTTTAGAGATGGGACATTGTTCTCCTGCACTTGACCTGGAACTACACTACTGGCTCCCTGGACTTCCAACTTTCAGACAGCAGATCATGAGACTTCTCAGCCTCCACAATCATGTGTGTCAGTTCCTTATAAATCTTACTTATACACATGTGTGTGCATGTGTATGTGTGTGCATGTGTGTGTGTGTGTGTGTATGTGTCTTATTGGTTCTGTTTCAATGGAAAACCCTGAATAATACACCAAAGAATTCCAGGAGAAGATGTACAGAAACAAAGTATGTCAAAATCCCGGAGGGATACCCTATAGAAATCTAAGGGACTACTTCTTGTAAAATGTATTAGATACTTCACTACTACTAACTCTGAAAACAACAGTCTGGGTTTACCTTTGAGAATGTGCCTTTGAAAATAAAGTTACAAATATCTAAAACTAAAGTTAAAAAGCGTAGATCAGACAAGCTAAGAATAGGTCTATCTACCACCCAGAAAAACACATGCAAGTTTGCCATACAGTCAAAACTGAATTTTTTATTTATGGGAAGGGGACACAAAAAATTTGGAAGGGGCTTTGCCCAATTTGCAATGAGAAAGAAACCAGAACCCTACATCCAAGCAGCAAAGAATAGAGCTGGGACACCAATAGCTATTTTTCTTAGCTTCTGACATAAAACCTTTAATTTTTTTATATTCCTGGCTATAGTGAACCAGGGTCAGTCAAAGGTCACTGACGAAGCAGATGCCCAGATTTCCATTTAGTTACACAAAAGAGTAGCTTCTTGATTAAATTTCATGTAATATGCAGCCACCCTACAACACAAAACCCATAAAAGGATCAAGCGAAAGAAAAACCAGAGGATTATTGTGGTCTTTAAAAACAATATTCAGTGAGAACAGCCTCACAGGTGCACTCAATTGCTGTGCTTTTGTGAGGGATCACTTTATTTTGTAAAGTTTTATGCTCTAAAATTCAAATAAGGAATGGAAAGAAATGATGTGGAGGCATTTGAGCCCAAGGTCTCAGTGTGTATTCGTGGTGCGCTTAGATATCGTGGGCAGTGGAAGCTGATCAGTATTTGTCTAGCAATTTTCTAGTCAGCTCAAAATCACCACAGAGAGTTCTAGATTTTGTAAGGAACATTTTTATGGTCACTTTTTTTTTTGTTAACTAATATGTTTATACTTCATGATATGCCTGCAAATAAAGTATATGCCTAAAAAGAGATCCATGATTATAGGGAGAAAGCTCTACTCTCTTTCAGGCTCCCTGCTTTTTTTTTTTTTTTTTTAACTTTTCTTTTAAGTTCAGGGGTACATGTGCAGGTTTGTTATATAGGTGAACTGTCATGGGGCTTTGTTGTACAGGTTATTTGATCACCCGATATTAAGCTTAGTATGCATTAGTTATTTTTCCTGATCCTCTCTGTCCTCCCACCCTCCACTCTCCGTAGGCCTATATGTATGTTGTTTCCCTTTATGCGCCCATTTATCTCCCACTTGTAAGTAAGAACATGTGGTATTTTGTTTTCTGTTACTGCATTAGTTTCCTAAGGATAATGGCCTCCAGCTCCATCCATGCCCCTGCAAAGAACATGATCTTGTTCTCTTTTTACGGCTGCATAATATTCCATGGTGTATATCTAACACCATTTCTTTATCCAGTCTATCATTGATGAGCATTTAGGTTGACTTTACATCTTTGCTATTGTGAATAGTGCTGCAATAAACATATGTGTGCATGTGTCTTTATAACAGAATGATTTGTATGCCTTTGGATGTATACCCCGTAATGGGATTGCTGGGTTGAATGGTATTTCTGTCTTTAGGACTTCGAAGAATTACCACACTGTCTTCCACAATGGTTGAACTAATTTACATTCCCACCAACAGTGTATAAGCATTCCTTTTTCTCCACAACCTCACCAGTATGTTATTTTGTGACTTTTTAGTAATAGCCAGTCTGACTGGTGTGATATGGTATCTTGTTGTGGTTTTGATTTGCATTTCTCTAATGATTACTGATGTTGAGCATTTTTTCATATGCTTGTTGGCTGCATCTATGTCTTCTTTTGAGAAATGTCTGTTCAGGTCCTTTTCTCACTTTTTAATGGGGCTGTTTGTTGTTTTCTTCTTGTAAATTTGTTTTAAGTTTTTTATAGATGGTGGATATTAGACCTTTGTGAGATACATAGTTTGCAAAAATTTTCTCCCATGTTGTAGTTGTCTGTTTACTCTGTTGATAATTTCTTTTGCTGTACAGAAACGATTTAGTTTAATTAGATTAACGCTACCAATTTTTCTGTTTGTTGCAATTGCTTTTTGGCATCTGCCTCATGCAATCTTTGCCTGTGCCTATGTCCTGAATGGTATTGCCTAGGTGGTCTTCCAGGATTTTTACAGTGCTGAGTTTTATGTTTAAGTCTTTAATCCATCTTGAGTTAATTTTTGTATATGGCATAAGGAATGGGTCCAGTTTCAATCTTCTGCATATGGCTAGCCAGTTCTCCCAGCACCATTTATTGAATAGGTTCAAATAACACAATCTGAAATGGCAAGGGGGATGTTACCACTGACCCCACAGAAATACAAATAATCACCAGAAAATATTATGAATACCTCTATGCACATAAACTTGAAAATTTAGAAGAAATGGATGCATTCCTGGACACATGCACCCTCCCAAGCCTGAACCAGGAAGAAATTGAATCCCTGAACAGACCAATACCAAGCTCTGAAATTGAGGCAGTAATAAATAGGGTATCAACCAAAAAGAAAAAGCACAGAACCAGATGGATTCATACCTGAATTCTACCAGATGAACAAAGAGGAGCTGGTACCATTCCTACTAAAATTATTTCAAAAAAATGAGGAGAAGGGACTCCTCTGTAATTCATTCTATGAGGCCTGCATCATTATAATACCAAAATCAGGCAGAGATAAAACAAAAAAAGAAAACTTCAGGCCAATATCTTTGATGAACATTGATGCGAAAATCCTTAACAAAATACTGGCAAAGCAAATCCAGCGGCATATCAAAAAGTTATCCACCAAAATCAAATAGGCTTTACCCCTGGGATGCAAGGTTGGCTCAACATACACGAATCCATAAATGTGATTCATCACATAAACAGAACTAAAGACAAAAATCACGTGATAATCTCAATATATGAAGAAAAGGCTTTTGATAAAATTAAATATCAATTTATGTTAATAAGTCTCAGTAAACTAAGCACTGCAGGAACGTACCTCAAAATAGTAAGAGCCATATTTGACAAATCCACAGCCCACATCATACTGAAAGAGCAAAAGCTGGAAGCATTTTCCTTGAAAACTGGAACACAGCAAAGATGCCCTCTCACCACTCCTATTCAACATAGTATTGGAAGTCCTGCCCAGGACAATCAGCGAGAGAAAGAAATAGACGACGTCCAAATAGGAAGAGGGATGGTATAGATATGAGATTATGTCATCTGTTTGCAGATGACACAATCCTTGTTTGTGGATGACATAATTTTATCTAGAAAACCTTAAAGTCTCAGCTCAAAAGCTTCTTAAGCTGATAATCAGCTTCAGAAATGTCTCAGGAAATAAAATGGATGTGCAAAAATCACTAGAATTTCTTTACACCAACAACAGTCAAGCTGAGAACCAGATCAGGAACGTACTCCCATTCACAATTTCCACTAAAAGAATAAAATACCTAAAAACACAGCTAACTAGGGAGGTGAAAGATCTCTACAACGAGAACTATAAAACACTGATGAAAGGAATCAGAGATGTCACAAACAAATTGAAAAACATTCCATGCTCATGAATAGGAGGAATCAATGTCATTAAAATGGACATACTGCTCAAAGAAATTTATAGATTCCTACAAATTCCTATACATGCTATTTTTATTTAACTACCATTGAGATTCTTCACATAGCTAGAAAAAAAGCCACTTTAAAATTCATGTGGAACCAAGAAAGAGCCTGAATAGACGAGGTAATCCTAAGCAAAAAGAACAAAACTGAAGGCATCGTGCTACATGACTTTGAACTATACTACAGGGTTACAGTAACCAAAACAGCATGGTACTGGTACAAAAATAGATATATAAACCAATGGAACAGAATAGAAACCCAGAAATAAATGGTCACAGTTTTTTCATCCTCATTGGTTAGAAGTTGTGGGTTTTGTTCTGTTCCACGTGTGGACTAAATCTCCTGTTTTTTCTTCATGTATGCATCTCTTTTTTATTACCACTAGAAATAAAACATGGGACCAACATAGGACCAAAATAAAACATGGGACCAATAACCATTACCATTTACCCACTCGCTATTTAAAAAAAGAGAAAGACCAAACAAAAAAAGCAGTGTTAAAGGACTAGAATCACTTCCTCACACTTTTTTGAGTCACTTTCTACATGAATGCTACTGTCCCCAGCCATTTCTTGCTTTTCTTGTGGGTGAATGCTTACCATCATCACTCACCTTGTAGAGTTTCTTGTGAGCAACTACATCTAAGTAGTTGTGCACAACTGGTCTGAATCTCTTTCTGTCAACACATTAACACCATTATTGTTTAGCCTGTATTTGTCTAGGTTTTCTCAATGGTAATATTGTTGTCATAATGCCTTCTGGTGGCATTGTTATATGAATTGAAATAATACAATAAAAATATCTGATGTTGTGTCTGGCACACAAAAAGTATGCAATACCTGAAAGCACTTTAGTATTTTGTTGTTGTTTATTCTACAAATATTCACAAGCACTTTCTGTATGCTTGACACTGGCCTAATTCCCAAGGAAATAGAGGTGAAATAGACATCTGATTTCCTGCTAAGGTTAAGTAATATCTACAATGAATTATTAACCTACCTACAAATCTTCATGGACCTCTGATTGCATGAGAGGTAACAGAAAATAAATAAAGTGGTATACAAACAGCTGATACTCACTAGCACCCCCTGTTTGGATTTACTGGCTGTTTATGGCTAGCATTTGTTCTAATTGGTCATTAAAGGATGCAGGGAGTAGTTTAAGCAGAATTTCAGCTTTGGGAGCTGGCGGTGAAGCGGGATGCTTTTTCCCTGAGGTTGTCCTGGGGAGGAAATCCTCCATTTTTGGTTTACAAGACTAGAGTAATAAAGTTATACTACAAGGACATCTTCATTTAGGTAGTTTATTTTCAATTAAGCTGGTGAATGCTATAAAAATGAGAATAATAGAAAAATATGCAATGAATGTGGTTTGTCTGATAAATGATGAAAGGGTGTTTGATGGGTTGTTCTCCGATTCAAGTAAGTGTGAATAGGTCAGCCACTAAGATTCAGAATAAACACTGACTTAATTGTTGGAATGTCATACTTCGTTGTTTAGATGTATGGAGTATTGGGATAATTGCTAGAATGAGGATAGAAAACACAAGGGCTAGTACACCCCCTAGTTTATTTGGGATAGACTGTAGAGTTGCGTAGGCAAATAAAAAGTACCACTTCGGTTTGATATGGGGCAGAGTGCTGAGGGAGTTTGCTGGGGTGTAGTTGTCTGGGCCTCCTAGGAAGTCACGTGAGAATAGAACTAGAATTAGCAGGAGCAGGAGAAGTAGAATTAAGCCTAGAATATCTTTAATTGTGTAATAAGGGTGAAATGAGATTTTGTCAGTCTGATGAAATTCCTGAGGGGTTATTAGATCCTGTTTCATGTAGGAATGAGAGGTTGATGGCTACTAGGGCTGTGATAATAAAAGGTAGGATGAAATGGAAAGTGAAGAATCATATAAAGGTGGCTTTATCAACTGAGAATCCACCTCAAATTCATTGTACAAGGTTGGTTCCAATTATGGGGTGGCTGATAGTACATTTGTCGGTACTGTTGAACCTCAGAATGATATTTGGTCTCATGGAAGTATGTAACCTATGAATGCTGTTGCTATAACTGCAAATAGAAGAATAATGCCAATATTGCAAGTTTCTAGGAAGGTGAATGATCTGTAGTATAAGCCTCAGCCTACATGTAGAAATAGGCAGATGAAGAATATTGAAGCCCCACTAGCACGTAGGTAGCGGATAACTCAGCTGTAATTTACATCTCAGCAAATGCATGTGACTAAGGAGAAGGTAGTTGAAGTATCTAACTTGTAATGTATAGCTAGGAATAACCCTGTACCGATTTGAAGGACCGGGCAAATTTCTAGAAGAGAGCTGAAGTTTCACCACGCAGAGATGTCTGATGGTGCAGGTAGGTCAATAAACAAGTGGTTAATAATTTTTATTAAGGCGTGCGTCGCATGAGTGTTAGTCATTAGGGTTCTTATAATTGAAGTACAATGATGATTTTTCATGTCATTAGTCATAGTTATATTCCATTTTAGAATTAGAACATATATTGTATTTTTAATATTATTCTTGTTATAGGCCTTGTGGGGCTCTCTTCAAAGCCTTCTCCTATTTATGGGGGACTGGGGTTAATTATTAGTGGGGGAGGGGATTGCAGTATTGTATTAAACTTGGTGGGGCTTTTGTAGGTTTAATAGTTTTTTAAAAATTTATTTGGGGGCAATAATGGTCATTTTTGGTTATATGACAGTGACAGCTACTGAGAAATACCCTGAGACCTGAGGGCCAAGTGTTTCTCTGTGGGGTGCTTTGCTATTAGGGTTGCTGTTAGAGTTGGCGTTAGTTATGTGAATAATTGATTATGATGAGGTAGAAATTGTAATTTTTTTTTTTAATGAGATACAGAAACAGCTGGATTGGTTACAGCTCGGCGTTTGCCTTATTTGAACACAGTTTGAACAGTCGGCTACATTTGATTGGCCAAAACTCGGTGATTGGCACAAATGTAGGCTATGGTCTGGTAATACCTCCACTTGCTTTTTTTTTTTAAATTTTATTATTATTATACTTTAAGTTTTAGGGTACATGTGCACAACGTGCAGGTTTGTTACATATGTATACATGTGCCATGTATACATATGGTGTGCTGCACCCATTAATTCGTCATTTACATTAGGTATATCTCCTAATGCTATCCTTCCCCCCTCCCCCAACCCCACAACAGGCCCCAGTGTGTGATGTTCCCCTTCCTCTGTCCAAATGTTCTCATTATTCAATTCCCACCTATGAGTGAGAACATGCAGTGTTTGATTTTTTGTCCTTGCAATAGTTTGCTGAGAATGATGGTTTCCAGCTTCATCCATGTCCCTACAAAGGACATGAACTCATCATTTTTTATGGCTGCATAGTATTCCATGGTGTATATGTGCCACATTTTCTTAATCCAGTCTATCATTGATGGACATTTGGGTTGGTTCCAAGTCTTTGTTATTGTGAATAGTGCCCCAATAAACATACGTGTGCATGTATCTTTATAGCAGCATGCTTTATAATCCTTTGGGTATATACCCAGTAATGGGATTGCTGGGTCAAATGGTATTTCTAGTTCTAGATCCCTGAGGAATCGCCACACTGACTTCCACAATGGTTGAACTAGTTTACAGTCCCACCAACAGTGTAAAAGTGTTCCTATTTCTCCACATCCTCTCCAGCACCTATGGTTTCCTGACTTCTTAATGATCGCCATTCTAACTGGTGTGAGATGGTATCTCATTGTGGTTTTGATTTGCATTTCTCTGATGGCCAGTGGTGATGAGCATTTTTTCCTGTGTCTTTTGGCTGCATAAATGTCTTCTTTTGAGAAGTGTCTGTTCGTATCCTTTGCCCACTTTTTGATGGGGTTGTTTGTTTTTTTCTTGTAAATTTATCTGAGTTCTTTGTAGATTCTGGATATTAGCCCTTTGTCAGATGCGTAGATTGCAAAAATTTTCTCCCATTTTGTAGGTTGCCTGTTCACTCTGATGGTAGTTTCTTTTGCTGTGCAGAAGCTCTTTAGTTTAATTAGATCTCATTCGTCAATTTTGGCTTTTGTTGCCATTGCTTTTGGTGTTTTAGACATGAAGTCCTTGCCCATGCCTATGTCCTGAATGGTAATGCCTAGGTTTTCTTCTAGGGTTTTTATGGTTTTAGGTCTAACTTTTAAGTCTTTAATCCATCTTGAATTAATTTTTGTATAAGGTGTAAGGAAGGAATCCAGTTTCAGCTTTCTACATATGGCTAGCCAGTTTTCCCAGCACCATTTATTAAATAGGGAATCCTTTCCCAATTGCTTGTTTTTCTCAGGTTTGTCAAAGATCAGATGGCTGTAGATGTGTGGTATTATTTCTGAGGGCTCTGTTCTGTTCCATTGGTCTATATCTCTGTTTTGTTACCAGTACCATGCTATTTTGGTTACCGTAGCCTTGTAGTATAGTTTGAAGTCAGGTAGCGTGATGCCTCCAGCTTTGTTCTTTTGGCTTAGGATTGACTTGGCAATGTGGGCCCTTTTTTGGTTCCATATGAACTTTAAAGTAGTTTTTCTCCAATTCTGTGAAGAAAGTCATTGGTAGCTTGATGGGGATGGCATTGAATCTATAAATTACCTTGGGCAGTATGGCCATTTTCAAGATATTGATTCTTTCTGTCCATGAGCATGGAACGTTCTTCCATTTGTTTGTGTTGTCTTTTATTTTGTTGAGAAGTGATTTGTAGTTCTCCTTAAAGAGGTCCTTCACATCCCTTGTAAGTTGGATTCCTAGGTATTTTATTCTCTTTGAAGCAATTGTGAATGGGAGTTCACTCAGGATTTGGCTCTCTGTTTGTCTGTTATTGGTGTATAAGAATGCTTGTGATTTTTGCACATTGATTTTGTATCCTGAGACTGCTGAAGTTGCTTATCAGCTTAAGGAGATTTTGGGCTGAGACGATGGGGTCTTCTAGATATACAATCATGTCATCTGCAAACAGGGACAATTTGACTTCCTCTTTTCCTGATTGAATGCCCTTATTTCCTTCTCCTGCCTGATTGCCCTGGCCAGAACTTCCAACACTATGTTGAATAGGAGTGGTGAGACAGGGCATCCCTGTCTTGTGCCAGTTTTCAAAGGGAATGCTTCCAGTTTTTGCCCATTCGGTATAATATTGGCTGTGGGCTTGTCATAAATAGCTCTTATTATTTTGAGATATGTCCCATCAATACCTAACTTATTGAGAGTTTTTAGCATGAAGGGCTGTTGAATTTTGTCAAAGGCCTTTTCTGCATCTAGTGAGATAATCGTGTGGTTTTTGTCTTTGGTTCTGTTTATATGCTGGATTACGTTTATTGATTTGCGTATGTTGAACCAGACTTGCATCCCGGGGATGAAGCCCACTTGATCATGGTGGATAAGCTTTTTGATGTGCTGCTGGATTTAGTTTGCCAGTATTTTATTGAGGATATTTGCATTGATATTCATCAGGGATATTGGTTTAAAATTCTCTTTATTGGTGTGTCTCTGCCCAGCTTTGGTATCAGGATGATGCTGGCCTCATAAAATGAGTTAGGGAGGATTCCCTCTTTTTCTATTGATTGGAATAGTTTCGGAAGGAATGGTACCAGCTCCTCCTTGTACCTCTGGTAGAATTTGGCTGTGAATCCATCTGGTCCTGGACTTTTTTTGATTGGTAAGCTATTAATTATTGCCTCAATTTCAGGGCCTGTTATTGGTCTATTCAGAGATTCAACTTCTTCCTAGTTTAGTCTTGGGAGGGTATATGTGTCAAGGAATTTATCCATTTCTTCTAGATTTTCTAGTTTATTTGTATAGAGGTGTTTATAGTATTCTCTGATGGCAGTTTGTATTTCTATGGGATCGGTGGTGATATCCTCTGTATCATTTTTTATTGCGTCTATTTGACTCTTCTCTCTTTTCTTCTTTATTAGTCTTGGTAGAGGTCCATCAATTTTGTTGATCTTTTCAAAAAACCAGCTCCTGGATTCATTGATTTTTGAAAGTGTTTTTTGTGTCTCTGTCTCCTTCAGTTCTGCTCTGATCTTAGTTATTTCTTGCCTTCTGCTAGCTTTTGAATTTGTTTGCTCTTGCTTCTCTAGTTCTTTTAATTGTGATGCTAGGGTGTCAATTTTAGATCTTTCCTGCTTTCTCCTCTGGGCATTTAGTGCTATAAATTTCCCTCTACACACTGCTTTAAATGTGTCCCAGAGATTCTGGTATGTTGTGTCTTTGTTCTCGTTGGTTTCAAAGAACATCTTTATTTCTGCCTTCATTTCGCTATGTACCCAGTAGTCATTCAGGAGCAGGTTGTTCAGTTTCCATGTAGTTGAGCGGTTTTGAGTGAGTTTCTTACCCCTGAGTTCTAGTTTGATTGCACTGTGGTCTGAGAGAATTTCTGTTCTTTTACATTTGCTGAGGAGTGCTTTACTTCCAACTATGTGGTCAATTTTGGAATAGGTGTGGCGTGGTGCTGAAAAAAATGTATAGTCTGATGATTTGGGGTGGAGAGTTCTGTAGATGTCTATTAGGTCTGCTTGGTGCAGAGCAGAGTTCAATTCCTGGGTATCCTTGTTAACCTGCTCTCTCATTGATGTGTCTGATGTTGACAGTGGGGTGTTAAAGTCTAGTCTTTTTGTAGGTCACTAAGGACTTGCTTTATGAATCTGGGTGCTCCTGTATTGAGTGCATATATATTTGGGATACTTAGGTCTTCTTGTTGAATGGATCCCTTTACCATTATGTAATGGCCTTGTCTCTTTTGATCTTTGTTGGTTTAATGCCTGTTTTATCAGAGACTAGGATTGCAACCCCTGACTTTTTTTGTTTTCCATTTGCTTGGTAGATCTTCCTCCATCCCTTTGTTTTGAGCCTATGTGTGTCTCTGCATGTGAGATGGGTTTCCTGAATACAGCACACTAATGGGTCTTGACTCTATCCAATTTGCCAGTCTGTGTCTTTTAATTGGAGCATTTTGCCCATTTACATTTAAAGTTAATATTGTTATGTGTGAATTTGATCCTGTCATTATGATGTTAGCTGGTTATTTTGCTCGTTAGTTGATGCAGTTTCTTCCTAGCCTTGATGGTCTTTACATTTTGGCATTTTTTTGCAGTGGCTGGTACTGCTTGTTCCTTTCCATGTTTAGTGCTTCCTTCAGGAGCTCTTTTAGGGCAGGCCTGGTGGTGACAAAATCTCTCAGCATTTGCTTGTCTGTAAAGGATTTTATTTCTCCTTCACTTATGAAGCTTAGTTTGGCTGGATATGAAATTCTGGGTTGAAAATTATTTTCTTTAAGAATGTTGAATATTGGCCCCCACTCTCTTCTGGCTTGTAGAGTTTCTGCCAAGAGATCCGCTGTTAGTCTGATGGGCTTCCCTTTGTGAGTAACCCGACCTTTCTCTCTGGCTGCCCTTAACATTTTTTCCTTCATTTCAAGTTTGGTGAATCTGACAATTATGTGTCTTGGAGTTGCTCTTCTCGAGAGGTATCTTTGTGGCGTTCTCTGTATTTCCTGAATTTGCATGTTGGCCTGTCTTTCTAGGTTGGGGAAGTTCTCCTGGATAATATCCTGCAGAATGTTTTCCAACTTGGTTCCATTCTCCCTGTCACTTTCAGGCATAGCAATCAGACATAGATTTGGTCTTTTCACATAGTCCCATTTTTCTTGGAGGCTTTGTTCATTTCTTTTTACTCTTTTTTCCTCTTTTTTCTCTAAACTTCTCTTCTTGCTTCATTTCATTCATTTGATGGTCAATCACTGATACTGTTTCTTCCAGTTGATCAAATCGGCTACTGAAGCTTGTGCATTTGTCAAGTAGCTGTCGTGCCATGGTTTTCAGCTCCATCAGGTCATTTAAGGACTTCTCTACATTGATTATTCTAGTTAGCCATTTGTCTAACCTTTTTTCAAGGTTTTTATCTTCTTTGTGATGAGTTCAGACTTCCTCCTTTAGCTCGGAGAAGTTTGATCGTCTGAAGCCTTCTTCTCTCAACTCGTCAAAGTCATTCTCCATCCAGCTTTGTTCCGTTACTGGTGAGGAGCTGCATTCCTTTGGAGGAGGAGAGGCGCTCTAATTTTTAGAATTTTAAGTTTTTCTGCTCTGTTTTTTCCCTATCTTTGTGGTTTTATCTACCTTTGGTCTTTGATGATGGTGACGTACAGATGGGGTTTTGGTGTCGATGTCCTTTCTGTTTGTTAGTTTTCCTTCTAACAGTCAGGACCCTCAGCTGCAGGTCTGTTGGAGTTTGCTGGAGGTCCACTCCAGACCCTGTTTTCCTGGGTGTCAGCAGCGGAAGCTGCAGAACAGTGAATATTGCTGAACAGCAAATGTTGCTGCCTGATCGTTCCTCTGAAAGTTTCGTCTCAGAGGAGTACCCGGCTGTGTGGGTTGTCAGTCTGCCCTTACTTGGGGGTGCCTCCCAATTAGGCTACTCAGGGGTCAGTGACCCACTTGAGGAGGCAGTCTGTCTGTTCTCAGATCTCCAACTCCGTGCTGGGAGAACCACTACTCTCTTCAAAGCTGTCAGACAGGGACATTTAAGTCTGCAGAGGTTTTTGCTGCCTTTTGTTCGGCTATTGTAATTGATTTTAAGAATATAGAAAACTGGGTGATCTTTGAGGGTGAAGAAATAGGATTACTTTGTGAGGATTCTATGCGTGTAGCTGCCTTATACAATTATGGATGTTAATTGGTGGTGGTTGCTGGTTGATCTCTGTTAGTATTTTTATTGTGATTGAGATTACGTGAGGGAACAGGGTTAAATAATTAAGAATAGTGTTAGGAGGGAGGGAGTAAGAGAAAAGGAAAAGGAGAGCTTAATTAGGCTTTTCTGGGTAGATACAATGGTGGAGGCTATAATTTGAATTTGGGCAGTATATTTTGGTATACTTTTTGTCTAATCAAGTTAGGTCTAATAGAAGAGAGACTAAGTTTTGACTTGCAAATAAATTTAAGTGTGGTGTTGTGCGGTGTATTATCACTGGGTAAAACCCTAATATGTTGGAGAAATTAAATATCTGTGATGGGTACTTGAGTTTGAGGTTGTTAGTTATAAGATTATGTTCTACTGCAGGTAAGAAGCCTGAAATAGTTACTCCGAGAGCTGTGACACTGTGCCTGTGCTGTAACAGTTGTAACTATTTGAATATTATTTCTGGATATAAGTAACATATTTAATGACATAATGCATGAAAAGTCCTTATCATGGTCTCAATCCCAGAATAAGTTTTTAGTAAATATTAATTTTTATTATTATCATCACTATAAAAAAGATAAACTGTACTCAGAAAAAGAGCTTACAGTTTAGTATTGGAGAACAGATATTTGCCAAGTGATCACAATATAAGACAAAAGATGGGGAGGGGTGGAGCCAGGATGTCAAACTAGAAGCAGCTTATTGAGGGGAAACAAAAGAGCAAGTGAAGACTGACCCTGGAGGCTGATCATCTGGGAAACCATGTCAGGGTCCAACAAGACAGCAGGAAAACACGAAGAGCAGAGCAGAGAGGAGCGAAGCTGGGTACCTGTGGGTTTAGGCTCAGTGTAGAGCCAGGAGAACCTCTCCAACATAGGAAAGGGTGAGTGAGTGAGAGCCCCCAGGGGGATTCATGCTCTCTACAGACACCCGTACAAGACTGGGAATGGATAAATCCCCTTGGTCCCCCTGTACTCCACCCCCCACGGCACATCTAGGTAGGGGCAGAGAGCCACCTGGACATTTTGTGGGGGTAACTCTTATGTCTGAGGGGACCTCTACAACCCTCAAGCCCCAGAACACACCAGCAGCACTGTTGCCATATCCCCAATTGAGGCTGCAGCTGTAGTGCCTGGGAACAGTAAGATTGCTCTAGCCGCCCCTTGCTGGACAGGGCTCAGGTCCAACTTACAGCCCAGCTGTCCTGCTTTGGCCTGAACATGGCTGGCCACTCTACCTACCCTCACCACTGGTAGCCAGGTTGCCATTGCTTGCTAGAGCTTTCAGCCCAGCAATCCCACTTTTATGTGAACTCAACTGGTGGGTGCAGCTTCCTGATGTCCCTGGAAAAACACAGATGGCAGGGCACATCTCTAGCATTCTTATACACAAACAACATCCAAGCTGAGAGCCAAATTGGAAGTGTAATGCCATTCACAATCGGGACAAAAAGAGTAAAATACCTAGGAATACAGCTAACCAGGGACGTTAAAAACCTCTACGATGAGAATTACAAAACACTGCTGAAAGAAATCTGAGATGATACAAACAAATAGAACAACATTTCATACTTATGGATAGAAATAATCAATATTGTTAAAATGGCCACACTTACAGATTTGAAGTAATTTACAGATTCAATGCTATTCCTATCAAATACTAATGACATTCTTCAGAATTGGAACACAAATATTCATGTGGAACCAAAAAAAAAGCTTGAATAGCCAAGGCAATCCTAAGCAAATTAATAAAGCTGGAGGCATTATGTTACCCAACATCAGCTATACTATGCAGCTACAGTAAGCCAAACAGCATGGTACTGGTACAGAAACAGACACATAGACCAGTGGAACAGAATAAAGAGTTCAGCATTAAGGCCACACATCTACAACCATCTGATCTTCAACAAAGCTGATAAAAACAAGCAATCAGGAAAAGACTCCCTATTCAATAAGTGGTGCTGGGATAACTGGCTAGCCATATGCAGAAGATTTAAACTGGACCCTACTATATATCACATACAAAAATTAACTCATGATGGATTAAACACTTAAAATGTATAACCTGAAACTAGAAAAACTCTGGAAGATAACCTAGTACATACCATTCTGGACATATGACCTGCCAAAGATTTCATGACAAAGATACCAAAAGCAATTGAGACAAAAAACATTGACAAATGGGATGTAATTAAACTATGGAGCTCCTGCACAGCCAAAGATTATTAATCAAGTAAGTTAACAGAGTAAATTTTTTAAAAACCCATTAACAGAGAAAACAGACAACCTAGAGCATGGGAGAAATTTTTGTAAGGTATGCATCTGACAAAGGTCTAATATCCAGAATCTATAAGAAACTTAAACAAATTTACAAGAAAAAAATAACCCCATCAAAGAGTGGGCAAAGGACATGAATAGACACTTTTCAAAAGAAGACATACATGCAGCCGGCAAACATATGAAAAAATGCTCAACATCAGTAATCATGAGAGAAATGCAAAGCAAAACCACAATGAGACATCATCTCACATCAGTCAGAATTGCTATTATTAAAAAGTAAAAACAACAACAACAACAACAACAACAAAACAGATTCTGGTGAGGTTGCAGGGAAAAGAGAACACTTTTACACTGTTGCTGAGAGTGTAATGAGAGCGTAAATTAATTCAGCCATTGTGGAAAATAGTGTGGTGATTCCTCAAAGAGCTAAAAACGGAATTACCATTAGACCTAGCAATCTCATTATTGGTATATACCCAGAGGAATATAAATCATTCTACCATAAAGACACATGCATGCATATGTTCATTGCAACACTATTTCTAATAGAAAAGACATGGAATCAACCTAAATGTCCATCAATGATAGACTGGATAAAGAAAATATGATACATATTCACCATGGAATACTATCCAGCCAAAAACAAAACAAAACAAAAACCATTAAGATTATGTCCTTTGCAGCAACATGGATGGAGCTGGAGGCCGTTATTTTAAGCAAAGTAATGCAGGAACATAAACCAAATACCACATGTCCTCACTTATAATTGGGAGCTGAACAATGAGAACCATGGATACTAGAAGAGGAATAACTGACACTAGGACCTTCTTCAGGGTGGAGCATGGGAGAGGTAAGGAGATCAGAAAAAAAATAGCTATCAGGTGCTATGCTTATTTCCTGGGTGACAAAATTATTTGTACACCAAACCCTCATGACATGAAGTTTACCTACATAAGAAACCTGCACGTGTACCCCTGAACCTAAAATAAAAGTTGAAAAAGTAGAGTATTACCATTTTGCTAACTGCATGATATATTCATTGGATATATCATTGGATTTAGTTTATCAAATCATTGTCTTAAGTTTTGTCATTTAGATTGCATTCAATTTTTCACTATTAAAAATAAAATGTTAGTAAACATTAAGAAAAGATAATAAACACCATGGAAAGTTCTAGAAGATTTTGATATGGGAGATCTTGTTCCTGTGATGAAGACAGAAAAATATAGAGTAATGGGTGTTGAGATAGGAAAAAGTTTTTGACCTGGTGATGTATTGACCTGGTTTGGACACCTGAGGATGAGGAGGAGAGGCTACTAGTTCAGCAAACAGAAACTGAACAGCCTGAGGCAGGAGAATTAGGAAATCATAGATATAACTATTTGGAAGGGTAGGTAAAGGAACCACAAAGACATTCCATTTAATTGAAAATTTGTAGAATAAAGGCGGGCATATTCTATCTGTCAAGGCGAATTAGAGACATACTGTAAACCTGTAAGTGGAAACCTGGAATTTGAATTTGGCTCAGATGATAGATGCAGCATAGCAGTCAGTCAGCTAAAGCTACAGCTGCTCATCTCTTCATAGAACCACGTAAGTCAGCATAATTCAGGGTTCTTAACCTCAGCACTATTAACATTTTGTGTTGACTAGTTCTTTAATATAAGGGCTGTCTTCTTCATTGTAAAACATTTAGTGGTATCCCTGGCTTCTGTTCATGAGATAACATTAGTACTTTCTTGTGTAACAACTAAAAATACCTTCAGACACTGTCAAATAACCCCTAGGAGGCAAAATTGCCCCCAGTTGAGAAATGCTGGCATAGAGGATAGTGTGGCAGAGGTAATTTTTTTTAACAATGATTGAAGTTGTCTCCTTTTTCTCTTTCCCTCTTCTTAAATAATACAATTTCTAGGCTCTCTTACCTCACAGGGAGGTTTGTGGTAATGTAAGAAACTACATGACAATTTTCCTTTCTTAATTTTCTTTCCAAAATCAAGTCCATGAGGAGGTTTTGCTGTACATTCTTCAGACAGAGAAGAGAAGGGCTTCTGAAGAAAACCTGAACAGAGAGAGAAGGATTTACTCCACCTAAAAATAATTTTCCAAAGACAGAAAGAAAAGATAGGTGTCCATGGCATTGTGGAGTAGTGGGGGCTTGTGTCTTGCTCCTCAGAAGAAACCTGGTGAGATGGGACTTTTCTGTGGAGAGTGGCTACATTAGTAGCCTGCTTTTTCAAAATAGATGGTCCACTCAAAAAAGAGGGTGGAAGAAAGACTTATGAAGGAATCATTTACATGGTTGAAGGCAAGATTAAAACAAAACAAAACAAAAAAAACAAAAAAATAAAAACAAGAAGGAAGGATGAAGTGCTCCTGGAAGTAAATGAGGAAGCAAGCCTCAAGCTGAAAGTGAAGGAAATGGGTACCAGGGCCTGTCACTGTAGTTGCAAGTCTATGAGAGGATCGCCCAACAGGAGCTTTGCCATTGTTAGAGTAATGCATTCTCTCTCAACACAAAACCTCACAGGAGGTTGCCAGGGGAATAAATACTTCAATGTCTATATTTCCCACTATGCTTATATCTTCTATTAATACTTCCCATTGACTGAACCCAACTGGAAACCAGAGGCAACAGAAGTAGAATGATGTAATATGTAGAGGCTGATGTAGCATGTGTTTACTTAAATTTCCCTATGGCTAATGATTTTGAGCATGTTTTCACGTGCCTATTAGCCATTCATATAACTTCTTTGGATAAATGTCTATACAAATGCTTTGCTCCTTCAAAAGTTGGTTTATTTGTTTTTTTATTGTTGAGTTGTAAAAATTTTTTACATATTCTGGCTATAAGACATATGGTTTGCAAATATTTTCTCCATCTGTAGTTTGTTGCTTCACTTTCTTGGTGGTGTTCTGTGATGCATATATATTGTAAATTTCGATAAATTTCAACTTTTCAATCTTCTCTTTTATCACATATGCTTTTTGTGTCTATTCAAGAGCTCTTTGTCATACCTGGGTCATAACAATTTACTCCTGTAAGAAGAGAAATAAGGCCACAGCTAAGAAAAGAATCCTGAATCATCCCCAGTCCTGGGTCAAGAGTAAGAAAAAACTTAAGTAACTAGGGAAAGAGCAGTCAGTGAGATAAAGCAAAGCAAACTTATCTCAAAGTTTTAGAAGCTAAAAAGGTGGAGTATATAAAAAATATAATGATAATGACCTGTGCTAAGTCTTCAGCAGGCCTTACAAGAAAAAGTCTAGAAAATGGTCATTAGGAGATTGTTGGTTTTAGGAAATACATCCACAAGAATGGTGCAAGTAGAATGTATCTTGTAAAGGGGTTGAGAGATGAGTGGCAATGAGAACATGTGGGGAATATGAAGTCTTTTTTTGTTAGGGTTTCACATAAAATTATACTTCAGAGGAACTAGGTATTTGTTTTTGGAAAGAACTGAGGTATGACGACATTTGCTTGCTGAAATCAAATTCTGAAAACAGATTAAATTAATAATGCAATGACATTCTTTGTGCAGGGCTAAAATTGTAAAAGATGGATCTGAGTAATACAAGGATGCCTGTGAAATGTGGTCAAGCTGCCCAAACATCAACTCTATTATGCCCATTTAATCCTAAAACTACTCTTTGGCTGGAAGGTCGGAGAAAAAACAAAAACCAAACAAAACCAAAACTCTTCTGCACTGAAATAAAAATAGTAGTTTTCCTTCTTTGTTTTGTTTATTTGTTTTGAAAGTAGCTTTCCATTGAGATTGGTATGAGGTAACATTTTGCAGAGGCTCATCACCATGACAGAAATCTGGTCTAAGTTTTTGAATATTGAAACTAATAAATAGATAAGACTGAAATGTGGTCACTCACCCTGGATAAAGCCCTCTTCTTAGGGAAGATAATGTCCCCTTTGTTGCTATTTTTGCCCCTGACAAGAGTACCAGTTGTCAGGAGCAAGCCAGGTAGCTGCCATATCATCATTTACAGCATGTGTTTTGTACAAATGAAAACTGATGCTGAGATATAGAGGGAAGCACTGCATCAGAGAGATATCCATCCCAGGAAAAGCTGCTGTTGTCAGACTTCAGTGAAATGCCACCCAATGAGGAGAGCGTAGGTTTTTGTAAAAGAGAGATTTAATTCAAACTTTTAAAGAAGGAAAAAAGAAAAATTCTCTAGTTAAATTTTCATCTTAAAAATCAAACAATTCTTCCTCTGATTTTAGCATGGATAACATTCAAATACTCAAATCTTACAAGTTCCTTCTGCTGGGGCTGTTGCTGTGACCATAAAGTCATACATAAAAACTGGCTGAGGGCCTAGGACTAGGTGATGTGAGCTAGGAGCTAAGTGGCTGCTTTTCTGGGACTCGTGGGCACAGCCATGAGAGAAGATTAGTAGATTTAAAAGCTGGTTAGAACCTTGTTTCATAAACTACTAAACGTCTACTCATGTTAATCAGGTTGTGTTTCTGGGCAGCTGAAAAGTTAAACAGCTTTTTACTTTCTTGCCAAGCTTTTAATGAGACATGGCAATCCCACAGACTGGTTTCAATGTCCTAGGCATGTTCCAGATGGATAATCTGTGGACTCACAGAAGGTAGGAAGACCCTATTTGTAAGTTTAAATGGGTTCCACAAAATATTCCCCAAATGATAGGTGGAAGCTAAATATAGTAAAAAGTTATTAGCAGCTGTGACAGATACAAAGAGAAAAAAACTGACTTTTTAAAAAAATTCCATGAGTTATCGTGTTTCTTTCCTGATCTGAGCAAAGTTGGGCTTTTCAGAACATGACCTTTTGGGGGTTGTGTGGGGATGTGCTTGGTGTGCAATTTATTTCAGAGGTTGAGTTTACATTCTCAGTTAAGGCCTTTAATTTCCTGTGTTTTGTTAGAGGGACAGTGGGGACTTGGGGACTCAGAAGCATATCTCTGGCAATGTGTATATCTAAATACCTGTCAGCAGGCCAATTCCAAGTACCTTCAATCACTCCAGTGCTAGGGGACAGGCCTAAGGTTGGAAACCAGAAGTAATATATTTTGCAATCATTTTAAGTGTATATTAGGGAAAAGTGGGTAGGTCATGTTGATATTTAAAGCTATGGAGACTATGCTTTGCTACCTCTTTGGACTGCTTTATCTTGTCAACCATGATGCAGAAAGAAGATGAAAGTTATCAAGCAGTGGCTGAATGACCATAGGCTAGAACTAGGAGGTGATTTCAGAAGTCTTTGAGATGCCCCTGTCTTCTCCTTCATTTAGTCAAGAAATATTTCTTGAGCATCTACTATGTGCCAGGCCCTGTGCTGGAAAGATACAATGCACTGCAAAAAAGGTCTGCCTCCTGGGTGCTGAGATTCTGTGGGGTGATGGGCATAGGAGAGTAAACAGCCCATGACAATAAAGTATAATGTGTTCCAGAGCAGGAATACACAGGGGAAACCTGTCCTAGCATGTGGGAGATCAAAAAATGTTTTTTTTTTTTGAGAAATTTGCATCTATATTGAACTTTAAAGGACAACTATAACTAGACAGATGTAAGAAAGGAGGACAGTATGCCAGGTGAAATAAACAGAATATGCAGAGAATTTGGAGATAAGAAGGAATCAGGTGTGTCTAAGAAATGAGAAGTAGTTTGTCTGAGTCACAGCACAGTGGGTGGCTTGGAAAGAGCACAGGAAACAAAGAGGTATGAGTCTGTGACAGTGGGCCAGATGGGCTTTGTGCTGCATATTAAAGAATTTGGACTTTGTCTCCCTCTAAGGAGCAAGTAGGGAGCCATTTTAGAGTATTCAACAGGAAAATGACATAGTAAAATTATTCTGATTGCAGCTGGAACAAATTTAGAAGAGGAGAATCTGGACACGGGGAGAACAGTTTAGAGGTGATACAGTAGTAAAGGTGAACAATGACAGTATTTTTGGCTAAAACAAGGTACTGTGACTAGGAGAAGTGTATTATTTCCAGAATTAATAAGCAAGCATGTTTCCCACTCATGGGGGGGTCTGTTTATCATTCTCAACTCCAGATTTCTGAAGAACCTGCCCATTATAGGCCCTGCTGCCCATGTGACCCCACCTTCCCCAGAGTTCCCAGCCATATGGGTTTCCTAGTTAGATAAGATTGACAAGACCAGTGAGATTCTTCTCTCTTTTTTTAGGACCATGAAAATTGAGACAACAAAAATTTGGGTCAGTGAACATTGGGAATTTGACCTAAAAGTTCATATAACCGTTGATTGGTAAGGAGGAAAAAAAATGGGATCATCAGAGGGAGGAAAATGGAACAGGTTCACAGATTATGACAGAGACAAGGGTGAGTGTATCATTTGAGAGGCTGAAAGTGTTGTTTGACTGTGTTTCATATTCTGCTCTTGAATTACCAACACAGTGATATCTTGACAACAACCATACTTTTTTGTACCTGAGGTAGTTAGAATAAGCTTTTGCTTGAGTTACCTTTACCATACTCCTTTCCCACCCCTCAGCATTATTTTGGGATTCCACTACAAAATTTAGGGTTCATGTGGTGCTAATTAGTTGCATGATGGATAGGTTTGAGGCCTCTGAGACTTTAGTTACTCTCTTCCCTATTTACACCTGCCTCAACTTATGTATTTGAAAGTAAGGAAATAGTACACCCTTTCTATGATTATAGATTCAGTACTGCAAGTTCCTAGACTTGAGTCAATATGTCCGTCAACTCCCTGAAAATCTTTATTTCCACTAACAAAAAGGTGATGAGAGTGACTACAACAGTCCCATCCAACCCGTTTGAAGCCTTGTGAAAGGACAGGTTGATGTGTTATTATTAAAAACACATCACATTAATACTGATGATATTGTTTTAGAAAATGCTGCTTTGGTTGTAGAACAGACCATGAGAAGTGATTGTTCCATTTGACTGTAAGCTTAAAAGCATGCAGAGTGCTCAGATTTAATGTTCAAACTCCAGTCTTTTCAGAATAAATAGGCTCCTACAATATGAAGACTCCAAAGCTAGTAAATGGAACTGAAAGCATCTTAGAGCTTCTTGTTGACACCACATGGTCATAAACCCTTCAGACTCTGCAAAGAGGTCGTAAAGCAAATTGCTCCTTCACAAGTAAACCGATTAAAGAGAGACAGAGCTTAGACATCTTGGAGCCTAATGAGGACATTTCAGGGAAATGATGTCCCTTTTCTAGAACAAATAATAAATTTTTGTTGTGTGTAAGAAACAGAATTGCTCATAAGAATAAGCTGAGGGACATGGTAGGCACTGTGTCCTATTTTCAGTAACACTGGGCTGAAAATCAGGAGTCTTGGGATTCCTAATCTGACACTAACTGTGTGACCTTGTGCAAGTAAACTAACCACTCTGCTTGCCTTTTCTTATCTCTAAATTAGAAAGTCTGTTCAACTGATAGACATTTATTGAGTAAATATTATTAGCCAGTTACTTTCACATTTATCTTACTTTATTCTCACAATAATCTCATGAGGAAGTCATTATTATTCACTCATACTTACAAGAAATCTGATGCTCAAGAGTATTTAAGTGACATGCCTGAGGTAATATAGTTGTTACATGGAAGAGCCAAGATTCACCCCAATTTTCCAAGTCTAGTGTTATTCCTGCTGCAGTTAGCTGCCTCCCTTATGGTTCCACTGTATTTATTAATGTATGTAATTCTATTTATTACTGTTTTCTATTTCATAGGAGTTTTTGTCTGCTTTTCTGACAATTAAATCATAAGCTCTTCAAAGGCAAAGATCCTCATGTTTATATCTTTGTACCTGCCTCCTTACACTCCACAATACAGAATACTGATCTTCATTCACTTATTCATTCATTGATTCATCATTTAATGAAATATGAATCAAGTGCCTACCTATTATGTGACAGTCACTGTTCTGAGTGCTTGGAATACACTAGTGAACAAAATAGGTGATCTTCCTCAGTAGATGAATGGATAGAGGAAACGTGATACATATACAAAATGGAGACCTTTTCAGCCATAAGAAAGAATGAGATTCTATCATTTAGAACAGTATGGATGGAAATGGAGGATATTATTTTAAGTGAAATAAGCCAGGCACAGAAAGACAAACTTTGCATGTTCTCTTCATTTGTGGGAACTAAAAACTAAAACTGAACTCATGGAAACAGAGAGTAAAATCGTGGTTACCAGACTCTGGGAAGGATAGTGGGTGAGGGCAGGGAAGAGAGAAGTGGGGATGGTTAATGGGTACAAAAATATAGTCAAATAGAATAAATAAGATCTAGCATTTGATAGGATGACAGGATAATTATAGTCAGCAATAATTTATTGCATATTTTAAAATAACTAAAAGAGTATAATTGGATTATTTGTAACACAAAGAAAGGATTAATTCTTGAGGTGATGGATACCCCATACACCCTAATGTGATTATTATGCATTGTATACCTGTATCAGAATATCTGATGTGCCCCATAAATATATACACCTACCATGAACCCACTAAAATTAAAAATACAAAAATATACATTCTTGACCTCATTCAGTTATATTCTAGTGAAATATGTGAATAAATAATAAATAGCATAAATAATGAAATATGTTAGGAGGTGCTAAGTACAATAAAAAATGTAGAGCAGGTTAACGGGGATTGGGAATGTGGCAAAAGTGTCACTTTGTAATTTGAAATAAAGCCATCAGGGCAAGCTTCATTGACAGCTGCATATTTGTTGTCCAAGTTCACTTAGAAATATCCTCTGACAACTTTAAGACTTGGCTTTGCTTCTGTGCAAGGGAGAGATGGCAACAGGCTTTGGCCTTAACCCAGAATTCACTGACACACATTTATTTCCCAGAAGAGAACTTTAGATCAATGTCTTCCATATTCATCTATACAAACACCAGTGGTATAAAGTGGAAGTGGCCAAGCCATAAACTGAATTTATGTCATGCCCTCTAATACAGACAACTCGGCATCAGGGCACAAGGCTTTAAGGTAATGCTGACCTTGGCTGGAAAAACATGAGTCTATGAGCCTCACGGATACGTAATCAATACCAAGATAACTGGCTACAAGGGTTTTTACACATCTGTCAGCTAAATCATAACCCTAAAGGGCAAATTTAGGCTGCTCTAAAGACCATTAGCCAGATTTGTGGTGCTGACTCAAGGAGTTTGGGTTAATAAACCAATGCATGCATTACAAGTAGACATCAATATGACAATTTTTCATTGGTGACAGTCATAATCCTGTTTCCGTCTGGTTTTCTACTTGATATTCATAGAAAAGTGCTGGAATGGCTGGACTGCCATCAGAGATCATTTAGTTTTCATTTTATGCTTTCTTTGCATTTTTGTTCCCACTAGATTATAATACTTTTTTCTTTGTGTCCGTCTTTCCTCTATTTTCTGCTTGTTGTTTCTTATCCTTCCTTTCCTTTTAAAAGTTACCATGTGCTTGGTTTTATTGGCTTTCCTTTTTTCTTAGCTTTCTCTGTTATTCATTTCTCTCTCTGTCTCTCTTTTTCTCCCTTCCTTTTTCCATTCTTAAATATTCATTGTGCATCTACCATATATGGGGCCAGGCATTATGCTGAGTGTTGCATAATAGTGGTAAAAAACCAGAAGGCCCTCCCTTATAGAACTCATTGTCTACTGCAAGAGATGGCATTATACTTGTAAATTTACAAATAAATCTGCCCTAACACTGGTAAATTTTAAAATGAGAAAAAGAGAATGCTGTAAGGGAGAATAACAGGGGACATTCTGTACATTAAGAAGTAGAGTAGGCCTCACTGGCAAAGGGACATCACACTGAGACTTGAAAGAAGGAAAGGAGCTTCTAAGCCAATAACAGGGAGGAATCGTCTAGAGGCAGGGAACTCCATAAAGAAAAACCTTAGGGATCTCAAGAGCTTGGGGCATGAGGGAATTTTCGAAGGCCATGGTGGCTAAATCATAGCATGGAAGGCAGAGCTTGACATAGGGATGTTGGAGATTCCAGAAGCTTCCCCCCTATTCTCCCATCACCCCATGTCCCTTTAGCTTGGATGTGAATAAAGTATTTGTCTGAATGTATCTTTTTTTTTAGGTTACTATATGGGCAAAGTGAGTACAAAACAGAAAATGGTGGAAGTGATAAAAAAGTAGAAAAAGCTTTTGATAGGAGAACTAAGTTCAAATGGATGGACACTAAGCAACTCGAAGTGACTACTTGGCTACTGTAGTTTTCTGTGGCACATGAATTAGGTTACTCAGATACATACTATGTGTATGATTCACAGTTATAAGGGTTACAGTTTTAAATAGGATTCGCATGTATATGTGGTATGTGTTTATATGCACATCTGTGCATGTGTATAGTATATGCAGGAAGATAATATTTATGGATAATTCAAAATTAATTTTTTATGCATTAAAAAACTGATTATTTTATTCCAGTACTGTTTTAAGTGCCTTTTTCATGCTTTTCCTCTGAAAGTTTTCTTCCTCATCTTTTAAAGAACTATGAGAACAATTTACATATATATGTATGTTTATTTATTTATAGATGAGATGAGATAATAGTTATGTTTTAGTGATTCAGTTTTGACTGGCTCATTGTAGATGAGTGATAGAAATACAAAACATGGCAAAACAAAACACAATCCTGTGGTTCTGAGAAATAAAAATATCATGTATCATGAACTAGATCATAACAGAATTCTCTATAGGTACTAGCAGCAAAATGGGTATGAAACCACGGAAATAAATATGCATTATTTCTAGATGAAACATTTTAGTTAGATGGCTTTACACAACTTGTGAAGACTAATTTTGTCTGTAATATGTTTTAGAGCAGAATATTTTAGAAAATAACCTCGCAGTACACTTTTTTTTGAGACTGAATTTAATTTACTACAGGTTGAGTATTCCTAATCTGAAAATCTGAATTTCAAAATGTTCCAAAATCTGAAACTTTTGAGCACTGACATGATGCCACAACCGGCAAATTCCACACCTGACCTTATGTGACAGGTTGCAGTCAAAACACAGTGAAAACTTTGTTTTAAGCACAAAATTAATTAAAATATTGTATAAAATTACCTTCAGGCTGTCTGTGTAAGGTGTATATAAAGTATAATTAAAATTTATGTTTAGTCTTGGATTCCATCCTCATGTTATCTCTTTACATATGTGCAAATATTCCAAAATCCATAATAATCTGAAATCCAAAATGCTTCTGGTCCCAAGCATTTTGGATAAGGAATACTCAACCTATAAAAGCTAAGGAGAAAAGAAATAATTCTCCATTTACTGATTTGAGTTTTATAAAGTATTAAGAAATCAACAAAAATCCTTTGTAATACAGCAAATGTAACATAAAAATATGATATGAAGTAGTTTGATTTTATATTTGGCAAAGTAGTTTGATTATGTGCCATACTTTTGTTTGCTAACAAAGAAGTGCCTCTCAAAGGGCTTAGGGAATCAAAGGATGCAGAGTGGGTCTCGGGGTTGCATGTGATTATCATAATAAACCAGTAAGAGATAATGTAGATCAGAACTAAGGTACTGGCACTAGGAATGAAGATAATATTAAGAAAGGAGGGATTAGTAACAGATTAGATATGGTGGATTAAGGCCATGAAAAAATTGAGAATAATGTACATCTTGCACCACATAAAACTGTTTCCATCAACAATGGACCACATATATGACAGTAGTCCTGTAAGACTGTAATACTGAATTTTTACCGTACCTTTTCTATGTTTAGTTATGTTTAGAACACAAATACTTACTATTGTGTTACAATTGCCCACAGTATTCAGTACAGTAACATGCTCTGTAGGTTTGTAGCATAGAAGCCATAGGATACAGTGTATAGCCTAGGTGTATAGTAGGCTATTCCATCTAGGTTTGTGTAAGTATACTCTGTGATGTTTACACAACAATAAGATCACCTAACAATGGATTTCTCATAGTACATTTGTGTCTTTAAATGACACATGACTGTATATGATTCTATTTTAAATGATTTATTGGGGCTAGAGGGGTGGAGAAAGATGGCAGAATAGAAGGTTCCGCCAATAGTCCTCCCTGCAAGGATGCCAATTTAACAACCATCTACAAGAAAACAGGTACCTTTGTAAGAACCAAAACTCAGGTTAGCACCCACAGTACCTGATTTTTAACTTTATGTCCCTGAAAGAGGAACTGAAGAGATAGGAAAAACAGTCTTGAATCTCTAGTGCAACGCTTCTTCCTCCCCCAGCAGCAACTGAATGGTGTGGAGAGTGCTTCTGCTCCCTGGGAAGAGAGAGAGCCAGCAATTATGAGACATTAAACTCAGTGCTGCCCTTGTTACAGCAGAAAGCAAAACCTGACCAAACTCGGTTGATGCCTGCCCACAGAGGGTACATTTGAACCAGCCCTAGCCAGAGGAGAATGCTGATTCCAGTGGTTGGAACCTAAGTTCCCACAAGCTTCACCACCATGAGCTAAAGTGTTCTGGTGCTCCAAATAAACTTGAAAGGCAGTCTAGGCCACAAGGACTGCAACACCTAGGTGAGTCCTGGGGCTGATCTGGACCCAGAGACAGTGGACTGGGGGGATATGCAACCTACCAAGACACCAGTTGGGGTGGCTAAGGGAGTGTTGACATCACACTCCCACTAACACAAGGCTGCACAGCCTGTGGCTCCAAAAGAAACCCCTTCCTTCTGTTTGAGGAGAGAAAATGTACAAGTGGGGAGGACTTTGCATCTTGGATACTAGCTTAACCAAAGTAGGATAGGGCAGTGGTCAAAGCTGTGAGGCCCCTTTCCTGGGCCTTGCTCCCAGACATTTCTAGATACACCCTGGGCCAGAAGGGAACTGCTGCCTTGAAAGGAAGGACCCAGTCCTGGCAAGATTTATCATCTGCTAACTGAAGAGACCTTGGGCCCTGAATAACCAGCAACAATACTCAGGTACTACGTCGAGTGTGTTGGGTGAGGGATTGCAACTCGCTGGCCTCAAGGTGAGACTCAGCATATTCCCAGATGTTATGGCTACAGAGAGAGATTCCTTCTGCTTGACAAAAGTGGAGGTAAAAGTAAAAGGGACGTTGTCTTACACTGTAGGTACCACCTCAGCCACAGGGGGATAGAACACAAGTGGTCTATTGTGGTTCCCAACTTTGGGACTTGGCTCTTGGGCAGCATTTCTGAACCTGCCCTGGGTCAGAGGGGAGCCCACTTGCTTGAAGGGTAAGTCCCAGGCCAGGCAGTATTTACCACAAAGGATTGAAGAGCCTTTGGGCCTTAAGAGAACATCACCTATGAGTGAGAATATGCAGTATTTGGTTTTCTGTCCTTGTGATAGTTTGCTGAGAATGATGATTTCCAGCTTCACCCATGTTCCTGCAAAGGACATGAACTCATCCTTTTTTATGACTGCATAGTATTCCATGGTGTATATGTGCCACATTTTCTTTATCCAGTCTATTATTGATGGACATTTGGGTTGGTTCCAAGTCTTTGCTATTGTGACTAGTGCCACAATAAACATACGCGTGCATGTGTCTTTATAGTAGAATGATTTATAATCATTTGGGTATATGCCCAGTAATGGGATTGCTGGGTCAAATGGTATTTCTAGTTCTAGATCCTTAAGGAATTGCCACATTGTCTTCCACAATGGTTGAACTAATTTACACTCCCACTAATAGTGTAAAAGCATTTTTATTTCACCACATCCTCTTCAGCATCTGTTGTTTCCTGATTTTTTAATGATCACCATTCTAACTGGCATGAGATGGTATCTCATTGTGGTTTTGATTTGCATTTCTCTAATGACCAGTGATGATGAGCATTTTTTCATATGTCTGTTGGCTGCATAAATGTCTTCTTTTGAGAAGTGTCTGTTTGTATCCTTTGCCTACTTTTTGATGAGTTGTTTGTTTTTTTCTTGTAAATTTGTTTAAGATCTTTGTAGATAATGGATATTAGCCCTTTGTCAGATGGATAGACTGCAAAAATTTTCTCCCATTCTGTAGCTTGCCTGTTCACTCTGATGATAGTTTCTTTTGCTGTTCAGAAACTCTTTAGTTTAATTAGATCCCATTTGTCAATTTTGGCTTTTGTTGCCATTGCTTTTGGTGTTTTAGACATGAAGTCTTTGTCCATGCCTATGTCCTGAAGGGTATTGCCCAGGTTTCCTTCTAGGATTTTTATGGTCCTAGGTCTTACATTTAAGTCTTTGATCCATCTTGAGTTGATTTTTGTATAAGATGTAAGGAAGGGGTCCAGTTTCAGTTTTCTGCATATGGCTAGCCAGTTTTCCCAACACCATTTATTAAATAGGGAATCTTTTCCCCATTGCTTCTTTTTGTCAGGTTTGCCAAAGATCAGATGGTTGTAGATGTGTGGTGTTATTTCTGAGGGCTCTGTTCTGTTCCATTGGTCTATATCTCTGTTTTGGTACCAGTACCATGCTGTTTTGGTTACTGTAGCCTTGTAGTATAGTTTGAAGTCATGTAGCATGATGCCCCCAGCTTTGTTTTTCTTGCCCAGGATTGTCTTGGCTATGTGGGTTCTTATTTGGTTTCACATGAAGTTTAAAGTTGTTTTTTCCAATTCTGTGAAGAAAGTCAGTGGTAACTTGATGAGGATAGCATTGAATCTATAAATTACTTTGGGCAGTATGGCCATTTTCACGACATTGATTCTTCCTATCCATGAGTATGGAATAGTTGTCCATTTGTTTGTGTCCTCTCTTATTTCCTTGAGCAGTGGTTTGTAGTTCTCCTTGAAGAAGTCCTTCACATCCCTTCTAAATTGTATTCTTAGGTATTTTATTCTCATAGTAGCAATTGTGAATGGGAGTTCACTCATGATTTGGCTCTCTGTTCTTGGTGTATAGGAATGCTTGTGATTTTTGCACATTGATTTTGTATCCTGAGCATTTGCAGAAGTTGCTTATCAGCTTAAGGAGATTTGGAGCTGAGAAAATGGGCTTTTCTAAGTATACAATCATGTCATCTGCAAACAGAGACAATTTGACTTCCTCTCTTCCTATTTGAATACCCTTTATTTCTTTCTCTTGTCTTATTGTCCTGGCCAGAACTTCCAATACTGTGTTGAATAGGAGTGGTGAGAGAGGGCATCCTTGTCTTGTGCCAGTTTTCAAAGGGAATGCTTCCAGTTTTTGCCTGTTCAGTATGATATTGGCTGTGGGTTTGTCATAAGTAGCTCTTATTATTTTGAGATATGTTCCATTGATACCTAGTTTATTGAGAGTTTTTAGGGTGAAGGGGTATGAAATTTTGTTGAAGGCCTTTGCTGCATCTATTGAGATAATCATGTGGTTTTTGTCATTGGTTCTGTTTATGTGATAGATTACGTTTATTGATTTGCGTACGTTGAACCAGGCTTGCATCCCAGCTATGAAGCCAACTTGATCATGGTGGATAAACTTTTTGATGTGCTGCTGGATTTGGTTTGCCAGTATTCTATTTCGTATTTTCACATTGATGTTCACCAAGGATATTGGCCTGAAATTTTCTTTTTTGTTGTGCCTCTGCCAGGTTTTGGTATCAGGATGATGGTGGTCTCATAAAATGAGTTAGGGAGGATTCTCTCTTTTTCCCTTGTTTTGAATAGTTTCAGAAGGAATGGTACCAGCTCCTCTTTGTTCCTCTGGTAGAATTCGGCTGTGACTCCGTCTAGTCCTGGACTTTTTCTGGTTGGTAGGCTATTAATTACTGCCTCAATTTCAGAACTTGTTATTGCTTTATTCAGGGATTCGACTTCTTCCTGGTTTAGACTTGTGAGGGTGTATATGTCCAGGAATTTATCCATTCCTTCTAGATTTTCTTATTTATTTATGTAGAGGTGTTTATAGTATTATCTGACGATAGTTTGTATTTCTGTGAGATCAGTGGTGATATCCCCTATATCATTTTTTATTGCATCTATTTGATTCTTCTCTCTTTTCTTCTTTATTAGTCTGGCTAGCAGTATATCTATTTTGTTGCTGTTTTTGAAAAACGAGCTCCTGGATTCATTGATTTTTTTAAAGGGTTTTTTGTGTCTCTATCTCCTTCAGTTGTGCTCTGATCTTAGTTATTTCTTGTCTTCTGCTAGATTTTGAATTTATTTGCTGTTGCTTCTCTAGTTCTTTTAATTTTGATGTTAGGGTGTCAATTTTAGATCTTCCCTGCTTTCTCTTGTGGGCATTTAGTGCTATAAATTTCCCTCTACACACTGCTTTAAATGTGTACCAGAGATTCTGGTACATTGTGTCTTTGCTCTCATTGGTTTCAAGGAACATCTTTATTTCTGTCTTCATTTCATTATTTACCCAGTAGTCATTCAGGAGCAGGTTGTTCAGGTTCCATGTAGTTGTGAGGTTTTGAGTGAGTTTCTTAATCCTGAGTTCTAATTTGATTGCACTGTGGTCCAAGAGAGTGTTTGTTATGATTTCTCTTCTTTTGCGTTTGCTGAGGAATGTTTTACTTCCAATTATGTGGTCAATTTTAGAATAAGTGCAATAAGGTGGTGAGAAGAATGTATATTCTGTTGATTTGGGGTGGAGAGTTCTGTAGATGTCTGTTAGGTCTGCTTGGTCCAGAGCTGAGTTCAAGTCCTGTTAATTTTCTGTCTCATTGATCTGTCTAATATTGACAGTGGTGTGTTAAAGTCTCCCATTATTATTGTGTGGGACTCTAAGTCTCTTTGTAGGTCTCTAAAAACTTGTTTTATGAATCTGGGTGCTCCTGTATTGGGTGCATATATATTTAGGATAGTTAGCTCTTCTAGCTGCATTGATCCCGTTACCATTATGTAATGCCCTTCTTTGTCTCTTTTGATCTTTGTTGGTTTAAAGTCTGTTTGATCAGATATTAGGATTGCATTTCCTGCTTTTGTTTTGCTTTCCATTTGCTTGGTAAATATTCCTCCACCCCTTTATTTTGAGCCTATGTGTGTCTTTGAACGTGAGATGGGTCTCCTCAATACAGCACACTTATGGATCTTGACTCTCTATCTAATTTGCCAGTCTGTGTCTTTTAATTGGGGCATTTATTTCATTTACATTTAAAGTTAATATTGTTATGTGTGAATTTGATCCTGTCATTATGATGCTAGCTGGTTGTTTTGCCCCTTAGTTAGAGCATTTTCTTGATATTGTTGATGTTCTTTATAATTTGGTGTGTTTCTGCAATGGCTGGTACTGGTTGTTCCTTTTCACATTTAGTGCTTCCTTTAGGAGCTCTTTTAAGACAGGCCTGGTGATGACAAAATCACTCAGCATTTGCTTGTCTGTAAAAGATTTTATTTCTCCTTCACTTATGAAGCTTAGTTTGGCTAGATATGAAAATCTGGGTTGAAAATTCTTTTCCTTAAGAATGTTGAATATTGGCCCCCACTCTCTTCTTGCTTGTAGGGTTTCTGCCCAGAGATCCGCTATTAGTCTGATGGGCTTCCCTTTGTGGGTAACCCCACCTTTCTCTCTGGCTGCCCTTAGCATTTTTTCCTTCATTTCAACCTTGGTGGATCTGACAATTCTGTGTCTTGTGGTTGCTCTTCTCAAGGAATATCTTTGTGGTGTTCTCTGTATTTCCTGAATTTGAATGTCGGCCTGCCTTGCTAGATTGGGGAAGTTCTCCTGGATAATATCCTGAAGAGTGTTTTTCAACTTGGTCCCATTCTCCCCGTCACTTTCAGGTACACCAATCAAACGTAGATTTGGTCTTTTCACATAGTCCTATATTTCTTGGAGGCTTTGTTCATTCCTTTTAATTCTTTTTTCTCTAATCTTGTCTTCTCTCTTTATTTCATTAAGTTGATCTTCAATCACTGATATCCTTTCTTCTCCTTTGATCGATTTGGCTATTGAAACTTGTGTATGCTTCACAAAGTTCTCGTGCTGTGTTTTTCAGCTCCATCAGGTCGTTTATGTTCTTCTCTACACTGGTTATTCTAGTTAGCAATTCGTCTAACCAATTTTCAAGGTCCTTTCCTTGCATTGGGTTAGAACATGCTCTTTTAGCTTGCAGGAGTTTGTTATTACCCATCTTCTGACACCTACTTCTGTCAACTCTTCAAACTCATTCTCCGTCCAGTTTTGTTCCCTTGCTGGCAAAGAGTTGTGATCCTTTGGAGGAGAAGAGTTGTTCTGGTTTTTGGAATTTTCAGCCTTTTTGCACTGGTTTCTTCGCATCTTTGTGGATTTATCTACCTTTGGTCTTTGATGTTGGTGACCTTTGGATGGGGTCTTTGATTGGATGTGCTGTTCCTTTCTGCTTGTTAATTTTCCTTCTGACAGTCAGGCCCTTCTGCTGCCCATCTGCTGGAGTTTGCTGGAGGTCCACTCCTGACACTGTTTGCCTGGGTATCACCAGTGGAGGCTCAGTTGGAAATGCAGAAATCACCTGCCTTCTATGTTGACCTTGCTGGGAGCTGCAGACCGGAGCTGTTCCTATTCTGCCATCTTGCCTGCAATCCCCTGCATCAGGATCTTTTAATAGAAGAATGGATCAAGCAGAAGGAAGAACCAGTGAGCTTGCAGACAGGCTATTTGAAAATATACAGTCAGAGCAGACAAGAGAAAAAAGAATTAGAAACAATAAAGCATGCCTAGAATATCTAGAAAATAGCCTCAAAAGGGCAAATCTAAGAGCTATTGGCTTTAAAGAGGAGGTAAAGAAAGAAATACAGATAGAAATTTTACTCAAAGAAATAATAATAGAGAAGTTTACAAACCTAGAAGAAGATATCAACATCCAAGTACAAGAAGGTAATAGAACACCAAACAATTGACTCAAAGAAGAGTACCTCAAGATGTTTAATAATTGAACTCCCAAAGTTCAAGAATGATGAAAGGATCCTAAAAGTGGAAAGAGAAAAGAAACAAATAACATACAACTGAGATCCAATGTGACTGACAGCAGACTTTTCAGTGGAAACTTCACAGGCCAGGAGAAAGTGGCATGGTTTATTTAAAAAATGAAAGGAAAATAACTTTTAACCTAGAATAGTATATCTGGTAAAATTATCCTTCAAACATGAAGAAGAAATAAAGACTTTCCCAAACAAACAAAAGCTGAGAGATTTCATCAACACCAGACTTATCTTACAAGAAATGCTAAAGTGAGTACTTCAGTCAGAAAATAAAGGATGTTAATAAGTAATAAGTAATTACCTGAAGGTACAAAACTCACTAGTAATAGTAACTACAAAGAAAAACACAGAATACTATAATACTGTAACGCTGGTGTGTAAACTACTCATATCTTAGGTAGGAAGACTAATGGATGAACCAATAAAAAATAATAACTAAAGTAACTTTTCAAGATGGAGAGAGTACAATAAGTTATAAATAGTGACAACAAAAAGTCAAAAAGTGGGAGAATTAAGTTAAGGTATAGAGTCTTTATTTGTTTTCTTTTTGCTTCTTTACCTATTTATTTTTGCAAACAATGTTGTTATCTGGTTAAAATAATGGGTTATAAGATAGTATTTGCAAGCCTCATGGTAACCTCAAACCAAAGAACATACAAGGGTAACACAAAAAATAAAAAGCAAAAAAACTAAATTATGTCACCAGGTAAAACCACCCTTACTGAAAGAAAGACAGGAAGGAAAGAAAGAAGAAAGAGAATACCATAAAACAACCAGAAAACAATAACAAAATGGCAGGAGTAAGTTCTTACTTATCAATAATAGCATTGAATATAAATGGATAAACTCTCCAATCAAAAGACATAGAGTGGCTGACTGGATAAAAAACAAGATTCATAATGTGTTGCCAACAAAAAACACATGTCACCTATAAAGACACACATAGACTAAAAATAAAGAGATGGAAAAAGACATTCCATGCCAACAGAAACCTTAAAAGTGAAGGAGTAGCTACCTTTATATCATACAAAGTAAATTTCAAAACAAAAACCATAAGAGCAAAGAATGTCACTATATAGTGATAGAGTCAGTTCAGCAAGAGGATATTACAATTGTAAATATATATGTACCCAACACTGGAGCACTCAGATATAGAAAGCAAATATTGTTAGAACTAAAAATAGAGGTAGACACCAATAAATAGCAGGAGACTTCAACACCCCACTTTGAGCATTGGACAGATCTTCCAGAAAGAAAATAATAAAAAAATCAAACTTACTCTGAACTATAGACCAAATGGATCTAATAGATATTTACAGAACATTTTCTCCAACATCTGCAGAATACATATATTTTTCCTCAGCACATGGATCATTCTCAAGGATAGACCATATGTTAGGTTACAAAACAAGTCTTGAAACATTCAAAAAAATTGAAATATCTTCTCTGACTGCAATGAAATAAAAGTAGAAATCAATAGCAAGAGGAATTTTGGAAACTATAAATACATGAAAACTAAACAACATGCTCCTGAATGACCAGTGGTCAATGAAGAAATTGAGAAGGAAATTGAAAAGTTTCTTTAAACAAATGATAATGGAACCATAATATACCAAAACCTATGGGATAGGAAAAGCACTACTAAGAGGAATTTGTATAGCTATAGGGCCTATATTAAAAGAAGAAAAGTTTCAAATTAACAACCTAGTGATGCATCTTAAAGAACTAGAAAAGCAAGAGCAACCAAACCCTAAATTACTAGAAGAAAATAAATAATAAAGATCATAGCATAAATAAATGAAGTTGAAATGAATAAAATACAGAAGATTAATAAAACAAAAAGCTGATGTTTTGAAAAGATTAACAAAATTGACAAACCTTTTGCCAAATGGAGAGAAACCCATATAAATAAAATCAGAGATTAAAAAAAAGACATCACAACTGGTACCACAGAAATTCAAAGGATCATTAGTGGCTGCTCTGAGCAATGATATGCCAATAGGTTCCAAAATCTAGAAGAAAGTGATAAACTTCTAGACACATACAACCTACTAAGATTGAACCAGAAAGACATTAACATGTGAACCACACCCAAACAAGTAACAAGATTGAAGCTGTAATAAAAAGTCTCCAAGTAAAGAAAAACCTGGGACCTGATGGCTTCACTACTGAATTCTGTCAAACATATAAAGAATTAGTACCAATCCTACTCAAACTTTTCTGAAAAATAGAGGAAGAGGGAATACTTCCAAACTAATCTACACTGCCAGTATTGCCCTGATACCAAAACCAGACAAGACAGCAAAAAAAAAAAAAAAAAAAAAAAAAAAAAAAGAAAAAGAAAACTATAGGCCAGTATTCCTGATGAAAACTATAGGCCAGTATTCCTGATGAATATTGATGCAGAAATTCTCAATAAAATATTAGCATACTGAATTCAACAATATGTTGAAAAGGTCATTTATCATGACCAAGTGGGATTTATCCCTGAGATGCAAGGATGGTTCAACATATGCAAATCAGTGTGATATATCATATCAGCAGAATGAAGGACAAAAAGTATATGAACATTTAAATTGATACTGAAGAAGTGTTTGATAAAATTTAACATCCTTCATGATAAAAACTCTCAAAAAGCTAGGTATAGAAATTATACCTCAACATAATGAAAGCCATATATGACAGACCCACAGCTAGTGTCATACTAAATGGTAAAGAAATGAAAGCCTTTCCTTTACAATCTGGAACATGACAAGAATGCCTACTTTCACTACTGTTATTCAACATAGTACTGGAAATTCTAGCTAGAACAATCAGACAAGTAAAAGATATAAAGGGCATCTAAATTGGAAAGGAAAAAGTCAAATTACCCTTGTTTGCAGATGTGATCTTATATTTGAAAAAGCCTAAAGACTTCACAAGAAAACTATTAGAACTAATAAACAAATTCAGTAAAGTTGCAGGCCATGAAATTTCCATATAAAAATCAGCAGGACTTCTTTATTTTTATTTTTATTTATTATTATTATTATTATTTTTTTGAGATGGAGTCTTGCTCTGTTGCCCTGGCTGGAGTTCAGTGGCACGATCTCGGCTCACTGCAAGCTCCGCCTCCTGGGTTCAGGCCATTCTCCTGCCTCAGCCTCCCGAGTAGCTGGGACTACAGGCGCCCGCCACCATGCAAAATCAGCAGTACTTCTATATGTGAACAATATGAAAAATAAAAAAACAATAGCCATACATAAAATTAAATACCTAGGAATTAGCCAAAGATATTCCATTTTTGGGATATCCTTCCATTTTTGAAGAATCTGTATTGTTAAAATGTCCATACTACCCAAAGCAATCTACAGATATAATGTAATTCTTATGAAAATACTAATGACATTCTTCACAGAAATAGAAAAAAAACCTTAAAATTTATATGGAACCACAAAAGACCCAGAATAACCAAAGCTATTTTATGTAACAAACAAACCAACAAACTAAAACTGGAGGAATCACATTACCTGAATTCAAATTATACTACAGAACTATAGTAACCAAAGAAGCATGGTACTGACATAAAAACAGACACATAGACCAATGGAACAGGATAAAGAACCCAGAAACAAATACATACACTTACAATGAACTCACTTTTTACAAAAGTGCTGAGAACATACATTGGGGAAAAGACAGTCTTTATTAAATGTTGCTTGGAAAACTGGATATCCATATGCAGAAAAATGAAACTAGACCTGTATCTTTCAACATACGCAAAAATAAAATGAAAGTGGATTAAAGACATATCCAGGACTTCAAACTATGAAACTACTACAAGAAAACATTGGAAAAACTCTGCAGGACATCGGTCTGGGCAAAGATTTCTTAAATATTACCCCACAAGCACAGGCAACCAAAGTAAAAGTGGACAGATGGGATGATATCAAGTTTAAAAGCTTTCAACAGCAAAGGTAACAATCAACAAAGTGAAGAGACAACCCACAGAATGGGAGAAAATATTTGCAAACTACCCATCTGACAAGGGATTAATAACCAGAATATATAAGGAGCTCAAACAATTCTATAGGAAAACATCCAATAATCAGGTCAAAAATGGGCAAAATATTTGAATAGACATTGCTTAGAAGACATACAAATGGCAAACAGGCATATGAAAAGATACTTAACATCATTGATCATCAGAGAAATGCAAATCAAAACTACAATGAGATATCATCCCATCCCTGTTAAAATGACTTATATCCAAGACAGGCAACAATAAATCCTGGCAAGGGTGTGGAGGAAAGGTAACACTTGTACACTGTTTGTGAGAATATAAATGAATACAACCACTATAGAGAAAACTCTGGAGGTTCCTCAAAAAACTAAAAATAGGGCTACCATAGAATCCAGCAATCCCACTGCTGGGTATATACTCAAAAGAAAGGCAGTGAGAATAGTGAAGAGATATCTGCACTTTTATGTTTCTTGCAGTTCTGTCTACAATAGCCAAGATTTGAAAACAACCTATGTGTTCATTAACAGATGAATAGATAAAGAAAATGTGGTACTTATACACAGTGTAGTACTATGCAGCCATAAAAAAAGAAAGAGATTAAGTCATTTGAAACAACATGGATGAAACTGGAGGTCATTATGTTAAGCAAAATAAGCCAGGCAGTGAAAGATAAACTTCCATATTCTCACTTGTGTAATCTAAATGTCAAAACAATTGAATCCATGGAGATACAGAGTAGAAGGATGGTTACCAGAAGCTGGGAAGGGTAGGTGGGGGAATAGGGGTGGTGAGAATGATTAATGGGTACAAAAAATAGAAGTAATGAATAAGACCTAGTATTTGATAGCATAACAAGGTGACTCTTGACAATAACAATTAACTTGTACATTTTAAAATAGCTAAAAGAGTATAATTGGAGTGTTTGTAAAAGGATAAATGCTCGAGGGGATGGATACCCCATCTTCCAAGATTTGATTATTACACATTCCATGTCTGTGTGAAAACATCTCATGTACCCCATAAATATATACCCTTACTATGTACCTAAAAAACTAAAAATTTAAAAAAAGGAATAATTTATTGGAGAACAGGCAGGAGCAGGTAAAGTTTAATCGAAAGACGGAGTTATGTGAACTTTGTGGGTTTGACCTGTTTGCTGGACATATAGAGGGAAGACTTCAGCCAGCAGCTTAATGTATATGACTTGTGGTTGCAGAAATGATCTGGGCTCAAGTAATAGATATTCCAATTACATCCCAAAAGTAGATGTTACCTACAGAATCACAGAGTGCCTTTTGGTGTAATGATAAAGCAATGGGCAACAAATTCTAGTGTAGACTTGATTCCATCATTTCATAACTATATCACTTAAACATGTCATCTAGTTCCTTTGAAAGGACTCTCAGAGTAACTCTCTATTCTCCCTTAAAAAGCTTTGAGAATAAGTTAGTATGAGTGAAATATCTTTAAAAATCATACACATAGCTTCCTTCCTTCCTTCCTTCCTTCCTTCTTTCCTTCCTTCCTTCTTTCCTTCCTTCCTTCTTCCCTCCCTCCCTTTCTCTCTCCCTTCCTCCATTTCTCTCTCCCTCCCTCTTTTTTTTTCCTTCCACCCTCCTCCCTTCTAATAATCACTTATTCATCTTTTCAGTATTTACGACAATGAATGGATCTTTAGGACTAAGATTAGGGGAGAGTTAGAGACACTGAAAATTTTGTTTTCTTCCTAAAGCTCTTTGACAAGATTTGCAATGAAAACCAATAAGAACCTTGGTAGCCTGGGAGAGTTTTACTTGTAACAATTTCTTTTTTCCAAATTGGGTTCTGAATCACTCTTGCCTGTGGTCTTAAATATTTTGCTCAATGTAGTGATGTGTTGAAGTGACTTGAAGAACTAAAACTATATTTGGGTTTGGGGTATCTATTCCTCATTGTTCTTTTGTCTCTAAAGGATTTTGATTACTAGTTCTTAGCACTTCATAAATACACAGGCATGTCCTGTCAGGAGACTAGCTGCTGCTGACAAGGGTAGGATTTTCAATTTGGATTGATAATATTCTGTACTGGAACGGTAATATAAGCCAGCAGTATAAGTTATAACCTGCTGAATCAACTGACTCACTTGGGTAGGCACTTATACCCAATATTTGCCTGCTTTGTACAATATCATCATTTTCTTAGAATTTTGAGTCAGTCTATAATATTTATTGAGTGGCTTCTGAGTACAGAATATGAGGCATTGTATCAGGAGTTGTGAAATGCATTCAGAGAATGAGGGACTGTGCACGTGTCATTGTCACAGCTTATATGTGGAAGAAATGTCATCAACCTCCATGATTAGAATAGTCAAGCCATTTGTTTTCCAGTTAAAAAGTCCTGTCCTGAGAAACCTCATAATGCCTGTTTTATACTCAGATGCTTTATGATACATTCCTAATGAAAGAGTTGATATAATCTGCACCCCATATTTTCAACACCTTGAACAGAAGATAGAGTGACTTACATCCAATTATCTATTGACTGGTTAATCATCTAGTGTAGCTCAGAATGACCTAAGAATGAACAACAGTGTCCAGTACTGTATACCATATGTCAGCTAGTTGAATAAGACTCAAACCCAGAGACTCTAAACAGGCAGTTAGGAAGAGAAGGAATGATAGAGATGAGAAATAGCTCATTAAGGTAGAGTATGAGCAGGGAGCAGTCAATGTCTACTCTGAGAAGGCAACCAAGTATTTTGAGTTTCTCTTTAAACATCAGAACTGCTATTAGATCCCAGGAAATATTACTTTGTGCAGAATTCAGAGGCACATCTCCTCAGACTCTCAGAGGACTCCCAAGATCCAACTAGGGCAGGATAAAATCCATTTTAGAACATTTATGGCTTCCTCTTTCCTTGGCTTTCCTGCTATCTCAGTGCTTGCTGATATCACCTCCCAGATATACTACTTATTTTAGTTCCTGCTTTGTTCAAACCAATATACTCTTCTCTTGGATTTGTGCTGTACGTTTTTAGGGAATAAGAACTCAGGGACTAGTATAGTATATGGCACAGCCATGCAAGTGGATGTTCGTCCTTCTGCCATCTTATAGCACCAACATTCTTAATAGAAATTTTCTGGGCAGGAAACTGAAGCCTTGAAAGCACTTATAAATGTGGATTTCATGGCAGATAGTCTCAAATTAGGCCTCTTGAATGTACCAAGAGAATTACCATATGTTAAAGTATTATGATTAGATCAATTCGATCTACTACTAGGTTTAATTATCAAGGTTATAATTTTTATGGAAATAGACAATAATTTTATGGATAAAGTCTTATGTGAGAAAGATTAGTTATCGTTTCCAAATTTTACTCTTGACTGGATATTCAACTGCAATTTATTTTCTTTAGAAAAATTCTCATTTCTAGGATGTAAAAAAAGTTTCAAATCAGTTATATTGAATTTTTTTGACAAAATAATATTATCAGTTATAAAATATGAAAGCTAATTAGCAAGCATTGTGATTTTATTGATCATGTGACTCAAAATGACAATTTTGTTTATAGTTCTCACATTTACAGGAGGAGTAGCTCTTTCAACCTGTACTAGACAGAAAAAATCAAAATGTGTTGGTAAGTAGATGTATTAGTCCATTTTCACTCTGCTGATAAAGAATAGCGGAGACTGGATAATTTATAAAGAAAAAGAGGTTTAATGAACTCACAGTTTCACATGGGTGTGGAGGCCTCACGATCATGGCAGAAGGTGAAAGGCACATCTTACATGGCCGCAGGCAAGAGAGAATGAGAGACAAGTGAAAGGGGTTTCCCCTTATAATACCCTCAGATCCCGAGAGACTTATTCACTACCATGAGAATAGTATGGGTGAAACTGCCCCCATGATTCACTCATCTCCTACCGGGTCCCTCTCACAATTTGTGGGAATTATGGGAGCTATTGTTCAAGATGAGATTTGGGTGGGGACTCAGAGCCAAACCCTATAAATAGACAAACATGAGACTCCAGGGAATGTACATTTATGACAGGCTTGAGAAGTTCTACAAAGAAAGTTAACTGGGAATGCCAAAGCTGTTTTCAAATAATAAATTGTACAATATTTTAGGCATTTTGTTTCCACATAGTAAATCAATCTCCCTTCCATTTAGGGTCATACACAGTCATGTCTCAATTTGTATAATTTTTAAAATGTATGAAATAAATACTCTCAATAACCAAGATGTAGATATAGTGACAGATCAAATCACATTCACAGGTTTTCTAATAACAGTTGATTTTTTTGGTTTTGCCTTAATTGTGAATAAAGGCTGGGAATCTTTTGCATTTTCTCATCAGTGATAGCTAATGGATCTTTGATCAACTTCAAAATTCAGTATATTAAGAAACAGGGCTGATAAAAATAATATATAATTTTTCTGTACAATTAAAATGTATTTTACAGATTCCAGAGCTGCTTATACGACAGAATGTGTTTTGACGGTCTCTCTGGAGTCTGTATTACTCTGCCTTTTGTCTGTCCTTACTCAGGCTGCTGTCATTGGCCTCAGCTCAGTGAGGTATCAGCACTTTTGCTTTCAAAGAGAATATATGGTGCGTTCCCCTAAGTTCTTTCTCTACATAGCCAACTACTAGAAGCCAGTGCTTTTAATAGGGGATATGTGTCTTTGTTCCTTTGTGGAGTCACAGGATGTGTATAATGAACTCTGGCATTATGGTGAAGGTACCTCTCACTGTTCTCACATAATAAGTCTACTGTTATCAGTTTAATTGATCCTGCTTTTGTCAGAAGGCAATTTGTGTCATTCTGGCACAACGGGAGACAACCAATAAAAGGCTGTACACTTTAGGGACAAGTTATACACTTACAGAACTGCTGTCAGGCAGATTTATATCCATTAGCATTATGCAGGGAATGGAAAAAAAAGATAAGTGTTAAAAGAAGTGTTTTCTCAGTGAGCCAATTAGATGAGGGAGTTGGATGTGAAGAGTGAACAAGTTGGACCTCTCTGGTACAGGCTACCTAAAATGCAATTTAATAGCTGTAGCATGCAGGATATCATTAACTCATGAGTGATAATCAGTGGAAAATTCCCTTTAATTCTTAGAAAGGGTAATGTGGTATTATAGAGTTTGTTTAACAATGTTTCAAGTATGCACATTGAGCCGTATCTATTATCCTCTTTGATGAAGAGAAAAAATGTGGCTAATTTTTGTCTTTTTTTTTTTTTGAGACGGAGTCTCGCTCTGTCACCCAGGCTGACATGCAGTGGCTCAATCTCGGCTCACTGCAAGCTCTGCCTCCTGGGTTCACGCCATTCCCTGCCTCAGCCTCCCTAGTAGCTGGGACTACAGGGCCCGCCACATCGCCAGGCTAATTTTTTGTATTTTTAGTAGAGATGGGGTTTCACGGTGTTAGCCAGGATGGTCTCAATCTCCTGACCTCATGATCTGCCCCCCTTGGCCTCCCAAAGTGCTAGGATTACAGGCGTGAGCCACCGCGCCTGGCCTAATTTTAGTCTTATGTACAATTTAGAGTTGGGTTTTTCTTAAAAAAATAAGGCTTAGGATACTTAAACTTTATTTTGTTTTTCATACTGGTGAATTTAATATATATGAATCATAATGTTTTGTTTCTTAGATAATTATCATTTTGGCCATTAAAGAAAAAAGAAAACCTCACTGAACAATGAACAACAACTTGGTGGGCCAGAATTAGGTAGGAGAGATGCATGGAGAGTTCCTGGAGTCACAACAACTTGGTGTGTACATGCTAACAAACATGCACACACACAGATACACACATCCATTGAGAATCACTGAGAGCTGTCAGGTTACAAAACAATAGATTTATACATGCAAAGCTATATGTGAGAGGGTAAATACTCTGATGAAAATAAATCGCTGCTTTGTATTTGTTAAATAAACATTTGTTCTACAAAAAAGATACCAGTCTTGTCTGAGACAGTGTTCTGGAATATAAGTTTTGTTTGTTTGCTTTGTCATTTGGATTTGTCTGAGTGTTTTCCAAGAGTTCTTCATCTCTACACACCTCTGTTTATTCTGATTTTGACTTATCTTGACACTTCCAGGTGAGAAGTGTCCACAATTTATTGCTCTTCTTTGCTGCATAGAGTTAGAGATAGATGATTCTTATAAGTTTGATGGAGCTTGAGACTTCTCATGTTAGAACTAGAATAGTCTAGGATGTTATACCCATCTAAAGAGTGTTCTTAATGTTTTTGTAAATTTCTGATTAATTTCAATCAACACATGGATTCTCTTCCTTTTTCATCATGTCTCTATTTTCTTGGCTCCATTTCACATAGGTTGAGTGCTCATTGTGGATACCCTTTCTGGGTATGCATAAAATATAAATTAGAGCAACTGACCATAAATAACTTAAAATCACTTACTTTAGTGTATTTCTTCCTTGAAGAAATAATGCGTGTCATTCAAAATTGGAAATAAAATCAGAGATAAGAAGGAATATTCTCTGGCTTCTTAGTAAAGAAAGGTGAATTTTTAAGACTAAGATTTAAATTTCAAGTATTTATTAATGAAAATATACATGTAAATGTTTCCTTATACTGATTCTTCACCCATCCTAAGCATTTTTTAGTACACATAGAACATCTATGAGTTGTTCTTTCATATTTATCAAGATAATATTAGCTGATAAATAAAATAGACATAAGCTGATGTCTTCATTCCAGTTTATATTTTTGTAGCGGTGCATATTCAGGCAATTCAGCTTTACCCAGCGTGAGTATACTTGTTTTGTATAACTAAGCTGGCCTGAATGGAAAGATAATCTGTATTTGTGTGAAAACTCTCTACTATGATAATATTTCCTCTCAATTTTATAACATTTCCAAGAATATCAGCTATGTTTCTAGTAAGAGCCACAAGTATAGAAGGATGGACGATTATTTCCTGTGATATACACACATTTAGCAGAATGATATTTCTAATAGTAAATTATGCATTCCTCTCTCTCCTCCAGTGTGTTCAAGTTGCCTTGTGATCTGCCCTCATTTCCAGCAGTTAGACCACAAGGCATCCAATGGATCAAGGCAGTTTTGTTACAGCAGAAAAAAGACAATCAGTTTTTTAAAAAATGAGTTACAAACATCATGGTCCAAATATAATACAAAATATTTAGAAAAATACAAGATAAATAAGAGCCAGGTTTTTCCCTTGCCCCACGACAATACAAAGAATATTCCAGATTGAGAAGTAGTGGGGAGAAGAGAGAAGGGGAAAAAGAGCTATTAGTCTTTTCTTCTATTCTCCACTATTAACTACCAAGTCCAGGAGAGGTAAAACAACCTCCACCCCTAAATGGGCTTGGTGAACTATGAGAGTGATGTGATCTTGTGCTTTCTTTTTCAGGGAGATCTCAGGAAATGAAAGGCTTCTCAATTTCTCTGCACCAGAGCATATAACACATACAGAAATGTATGTGTAGGATATCTAGGAAAGTGGGCCTGCAGCATTCCTCCAGAATCTCCATGTTTCACTGCAGTGCTCAGGGAGCAGCAGAAATACTTTTCTGTGCGGCAGAGAGCAGTGTGGCCTCGGCACAGAGAGCCAATGAAGCTGTAGATGCCTTGTTTTCAAGACAAGGTGGATGTGCATGAAGCCAAGACAGAAGACTACCTGGGAACACAAACATACTAGCTGATTGCAAAGTAATAGTACAGAGATGATTTTAAAAATGCTCAGATTTCTATCTATGTCCTCCATAATCTGTCACTATATAAGTTCCAAAAATGTAGCTGCTAACTCAGGGAAAATATGAAAAGAGACACTGAAATGACCGTGATTAAGTTACTGCCAGTCAGTGATTAGAATATAAATTAAACTTAGTTATAAAAAAAGATAAATTTCATGACTATCTTATTTTTTTAAATTATACTTTAAGTTTTAGGGTACATGTGCACAACGTGCAGGTTTGTTACATATGTATACATGTGCCATGTTGGTGTGCTGCACCCATTAACTCGTCATTTAACATTAGGTATATCTCCTAATGCTATCCCCCACCCCCTCCACCCACCCCACAACAGGCCCTGATGTGTGATGTTCCCCTTCCTGTGTCCAAGTGTTCTCATTGTTCAATTCCCACCTATGAGTGAGAACACGCGGTGTTTGGTTTTTTGTCCTTGCGATAGTTTGCTGAGAATGATGGTTTCCAGCTTCATCCATGCCCCGACAAAGGACATGAACTCATCCTTTTTTATGGCTGCATAGTATTCCATGGTGTATATGTGCCACATTTTCTTAATCCAGTCTATCACTGTTAGACATTTGGGTTGCTTGCAAGTCTTTGCTATTGTGAATAGTGCCACAATAAACATACATGTGCATGTGTCTTTATAGCAGGATGATTTCTAATCCTTTGGGTATATACCCAGTAATGGGATGGCTGGGTCAAATGGTATTTCTAGTTCTAGATCCCTGAGGAATTGCCACACTGTCATGTGTGGCATGTGGTTGAACTAGTTTCTGGTCCCACCAACAGTGTAAAAGTGTTCCTATTTCTCCACATCCTCTCCAGTACCTGCTGTTTCCTGACTTTTTAATGATCGCCATTCTAGCTGGTGTGAGATGGTATCTCATTGTGGTTTTGATTTGCATTTCTCTGATGGCCAATGATGCTGAGAATTTTTTCATGTGTGTGTTGGCTGCATAAATGTCTTCTTTTGAGAAGTGTCTGTTGATATCCTTCGCCCACTTTTTGATGGGGTTGTTTGTTGTTTTCTTGTAAATTTGTTTGAGTTCTTTGTAGATTCTGGATATTATCCCTTTGTCAGATGAGTAGATTGCAAAAATTGTCTCCCATTCTGTAGGCTGCCTGTTCACTCTGATGGTAGTTTCTTTTGCTGTGCAGAAACTCTTTAGTTTAATTAGATCCTATTTGTCAATTTTGGCTTTTGTTGCATTGCTTTTGTTGTTTTAGACATGAAGTCCTTGCCCATGCCTATGTCCTGAATGGTATTGCCTAGGTCTTCTTCTAGGGTTTTTATGGTTTTAGGTCTAACATTTAAGTCTTTAATCCACCTTGAATTAATTTCTGTATAAGGTGTAAGGAAGGGATCCAGTTTCAGCTTTCTACATATGGCTAGCCAGTTTTCCCAGCACCATTTATTAAATAGGGAATCCTTTCCCCATTGCTTGTTTTTGTCAGGTTTGTCAAAGTTCAAATAGTTGTAGATATGTGGCATTATTTCTGAGGGCTCTGTTCTGTTCCATTGGTCTATATCTCTGTTTTGGTACCAGTACCATGCTGTTTTGGTTACTGTAGCCTTGTAGTATAATTTGAAGTCAGGTAGCGTGATGCCTCCAGCTTTGTACTTTTGGCTTAGGATTGACTTGGCAATGTGGGCTCTTTTTTGGTTCCGTATGAACTTTAAAGTAGTTTTTTCCAAGTCTGTGAAGAAAGTCATTGGTAGCTTGATGGGGATGGCATTGAATTTATAAATTCCCTTGGGCAGTATGGCCATTTTCATGATATTGATTCTTCCTATCCATGAGCATGGAATGTTCTTCCATTTGTTCGTGTCCTCTTTTATTTCATTGAGCAGTGGTTTGTAGTTCTCTTTGAAGAGGTCCTTCACATCCCTTGTAAGTTGGATTCCTAGGTATTTTATTCTCTTTGAAGCAATTGTGAATGGGAGTTCACTCATGATTTGGCTCTCTGTTTGTCTGTTATTGGTGTATAAGAATGCTTGTGATTTTTGCACATTAATTTTGTATTCTGAGACTTTGCTGAAGGTGCTTATCAGTTTTAGGAGATTTTGGGCTGAGACGATAGGATTTTCTAGATATACAATCATGTCATCTGCAAACAGGGACAATTTGACTTCCTCTTTTCCTAATTGAATACCCTTTATTTCTTTCTCCTGACTAATTGCCCTGGCCAGAACTTCCAACACTATGTTGAATAGGAGTGGTGAGACAGGGCATCCCTGTCTTGCGCCAGTTTTCAAAGGGAATGCTTCCAGCTTTTGCCCATTCAGTATGATATTGGCTGTGTGTTTGTCACAGATAGCTCTTATTATTTTGAGATATGTCCCATCAATACCTAATTTATTGAGAGTTTTTAGCATGAAGGGCTGTTGAACTTTGTCAAAGGCCTTTTCTGCATCTATTGAGATAATCGTGTGGTTTTTATGTTTGGTTCTGTTTATATGCTGGATTGCGTTTATTGATTTGCATATGTTGAACCACCCTTCCATCCCAGGGATGAAGCCCACTTGATCATGGTGGATAAGCTTTTTGATGTGCTGCTGGATTCGGTTTGCCAGTATTCTATTGAGGATTTTTGCATCAATGTTCATCGGGGATATTGACCTAAAATTCTCTTTTTTTGTTGTGTCTCTGCCAGGCTTTGGTATTAGGATGATGCTGGCCTCATAAAATGCGTTAGGGAGGATTCCCTCTTTTTCTATTGATTGGAATAGTTTCCGAAGGAATGGTACCAGCTCCTCCTTGCACCTCTGGTAGAATTCAGCTGTGAATCCATCTGGTCCTGGACTTTTTTTGGTTGGTAAGCTATTAATTATTGCCTGAATATCAGAGCCTGTTATTGGTGTATTCGGAGATTGAGCTTCTTCCTCGTTTAGTCTTGGGAGGGTGTATGTGTTGAGGAATTTATCCATTTCTTCTAGATTTTATTTGCATAGTGGTGTTTATAGTATTCTCTGATGGTAGTTTGTATTTCTGTGGGATCGTTGGTGATATCCCCTTTATCATTTTTTATTTCGTCTATTTGATTCTTCTCTCTTTTCTTCTTTGTTAATCTTGCTAGCGGTATATCAATTTTGTTGATCTTTTCAAAAAACCAGCTCCTGGATTCATTGATTTTTGGAAGTGCTTTTTTTGGTCTCTATTTCCTTCAGTTCTGCTCTGATCTTAGTTATTTCTTGCCTTCTGCTAGCTTTTGAATGTTTTTCCTCTTGCTTCTCTAGTTCTTTTAATTGTAATGTTAGGTTGTCAATTTTAGATGTTTCCTGCTTTCTCTTGTGGGCATTTAGTGCTATAAATTTCCCTCTACACACTGCTTTAAATGTGTCCCAGAGATTCTGGTATGTTGTGTCTCTGTTCTCATTGGTTTCAAAGAACATCTTTATTTCTGCCTTCATTTCGCTATGTACCCAGTAGTCATTCAGGAGCAGGTTGTTCAGTTTCCATGTAGTTGAGCAGTTTTGAGTGAGTTTCTTAATCCTGAGTTCTAGTTTGATTGCACTGTGGTCTGAGAGACAGTTTGTTATAATTTCTGTTCTTTTACATTTGCTAAGGAGTGTTTTACCTCCAACTATGGGGTCAGTTTTGGAATAGGTGTGGTGTGGTGCTGAGAAGAATGTATATTCTGTTGATTTGAGTGGAGAGTTCTGTAAATGTCTATTAGGTCCGCTTGGTGCAGAGCTGAGTTCAATTCCTGGATATCCTTGTTAACTTTCTGTGTCGTTGATCTGTCTAATGTTGACAGGGGGGTGTTAAAGTCTCCCATTATTATTGTGTTGGAGTCTAAGTCTCTTTGTAGGTCTCTAAGGACTTGCTTTATGAATCTGGGTGCTCCTGTATTGGGTACATATGTATTTAGGATAGTTAGCTCTTCTTGTTGAATTGATCCCTCTACCATTATGTAATGGCCTTCTTTGTCTCTTTTGATCTTTGTTGGTTTAAAGTCTGTTTTATCAGAGACTAGGATGCAACCCCTGCCTTTTTTGTTCTCCATTTGCTTGGTAGATCTTCCTCCATCCCTTTATTTTGAGCCTATGTGTGTCTCTGCACCAGAGATGGGTTTCCTGAATACAGCACACTGATGGGTCTTGACTCTTTATCCAATTTGCCAGTCTGTGTCTCTTAATTGGAGCATTTTGCCCATTTCCATTTAAGGTTAATATTGTTATGTGTGAATTTGATCCCGTCGTTAGATGTTAGCTGGTTATTTTGCTCGTTAGTTGATGCAGTTTCTTCCTAGCCTCGGTGGTCTTTACAATTTGGCATGTTTTTGCAGCGGATGGTACCGGTTGTTCCTTTCCACATTTAGTGCTTCCTTCAGGAGCTCTTTTAGGGCAGGCCTGGTGGTGACAAAATCTCTCAGCATTTGCTTGTCTGTAAAGGATTTTATTTCTCCTTCACTTATGAAGCTTAGTTTGGCTGGATATGAAATTCTGGGTTGAAAATTCTTTTCTTTAAGAATGTTGAATATTGGCCTCACTCTCTTCTGGCTTGTAGAGTTTCTGCCAAGAGATTAGCTGTTAGTCTGATGGGCTTCCCTTTGTGGGTAACCCGACCTTTGTCTCTGGCTGCCCTTAACATTTTTTCCTTCATTTCAACTTTGGTGAATCTGACAATTATGTGTCTTGGAGTTGCTCTTCTTGAGGAGTATCTTTGTGGCATTCTCTGTATTTCCTGAATTTGAATATTGGCCTGCCTTGCTAGATTGGGGAAGTTCTCCTGGATAATATCCTGAAGAGTGTTTTCCAACTTGGTTCTATTCTCCCTTTGACTTTCAGGTACACCTCAGATGTAGATTTGGTCTTTTCACATAGTACCATATTTCTTGGAGGCTTTGTTTGTTTCTTTTTAGTCTTTTTTCTCTAAACTTCTCTTCTCACTTCATTTCATTCATTTGATCTTCTGTCAGTGATACTCTTTCTTCCAGTTGATCGAATCGGCTACTGAGGCTTGTGCATTCCTCACGTAGTTCTCGTGCCATGGTTTTCAGCTCCATCAGGTCCTTTAAGGACTTCTCTGCATTGGTAATTCTAGTTAGCCATTTGTCTAATCTTTTTTCAAAGTTTTTAACTTTTTTGCCATAGGTTTGAACTTTCTCCTTTAGCTCAGAGTAGTTTGATCGTCTGAAGCCTTCTTCTCTCAACTGGTCAAAGTCATTCTCCATCCATCTTTGTTCCATTAGTGGTGAGGAGCTGTGTTCCTTTGGAGGAGGAGCGGCACTCTGATTTTTAGAATTTTCAGTTTTTCTGTTCTGTTTGTTCCCCATCTTTGTGGTTTTATCTACCTTTGGTCTTTGATGATGGTGACGTACAGATGGGGTTTTGGTGTGGATGTCCTATTTGTTTGTTAGTTTTCCTTCTAACAGGACCCTCAGCTGCAGGTCTGTTGGAGTTTGCCGGAGGTCCACTCCAGACCCTGTTTTCCTGGGTATCAGCAGTGGAAGCTGCAGAACAGCGAATATTTGTGAACAGCAAATGTTGCTGTCTGATCATTCCTCTGGAAGTTTTGTCTCAGAGGAGTACCCAGCTGTGTGAGGTATCAGTCTGCCCCTACTGGGGGATGCCTCCCAGTTAGGCTACTCGGGGGTCAGGGACCCACTTGAGGAGGCAGTCTGTCCGTTCTCAGATCTCAAGCTGCATGCTGGGAGAACCACTACTCTCTTCAAAGCTGTCAGACAGGGACATTTAAGACTGCAGAGGTTTCTGCTGCCTTTTGTTTGGCTATGCCCTGCCCCCAGAGGTGGCGTCTGCAGAGGCAGGCAGGCCTCCTTGTGCTGTGGTGGGCTCCACCCAGTTCGAGCTTCCAGGCCGCTTTGTTTACCTACTTAAGCCTAGGAAATGGTGGGCGCCCCTCCCCTCCGCCTTGCTGCTGCCTTGCAGTTTCATCTCAGACTGCTGTGCTAGCAATGAGCAAGGCTCCGTGGGTGTAGGACCCTCCATCCAGGCACGGGATACAATCTCCTGTTGTGCCGTTTGCTAAGACCGTTGCAAAAGTGCAGTATTAGGGTGGGAGTGACCTGATTTTCCAGGTGCCATCTGTCACCACTTTCCTTGGCTAGGAAAGAGAATTCCCTGACCCCTTGTGCTTCCTGGGTGAGGCAATGCCTCGCCCTTCTTCAGCTCATGCTCGGTGCGCTGCAGCCACTGTCCGACAATCCCCAGTGAGATCAACCTGGTACCTCAGTTGGAAATGCATAAATCATTCATCTTCTGCGTCATTCTCGCTGAGAGCTGTAGACTGGAGCTGTTCCTATTGGGCCATCTTGGCTCCACCTCCCTCATGAATATCTTATATAGTGGAATGAGATTGGCTTTGACCATGTGTATTTTAATATATGTCTTATTTTGTGTATGTCATTGGTGTTTTTAGCTCTTGTAATGCATAGTTCTAAATATTTTAAATATCTAAGAGTTATAAAGCTATAATTTTCACACACACACAGAAACACACACACACACCTCATGGTGCCCCTTTTCATTGTGGGTGGTGATGGAAGTCACCATAATTCTTGGCAGCTATAGTAGTTTCAACATCATTTCCTCCTATTTAGTATCCATCAGAATTCCAGATATCAAAATTCAAATGTTATACAATTGTAAATGAAACTCTGAGTGAGATTTTCAGCCATTTTAGTCTTCTCCCAATTGCATTAGACTTTTCTCAAAATTAAATATTTAAGACTTTATTTTTATTCTTGTAAAAGGAAAAATAAACATAATTTTCTAGGAAGCACAAAAAGGACAATGAAATAACTTATTTATCTTTCTCTCCTTTTGTGGTTTCAAGATTCTCAAGGACGAGCAAAGAGTAGAAAATAAAAACACAACTTCTTATATCTCATTTCTATGAGTCAAATTGCACCAGAAAAACAATCTTGGTATTGCTTTTAAAACATATCACTTTTCTTGGGGAACACTCTATGGAAGAATCGATGCTATTTGAAATTCTAAGAATAACTACGAATGATGTGGATGGAAAGGGTCTGGCTCTCTATTGATTATCTCCATCAGTCACTCTGGTAATGCCTTTCTTCCCTTGATCATTTCATCACAATGACACTTTACTCTTAAATTTTATGTATTTCAAAAGGAAGCAACTAGTATGCTGAAGGCAAATTTACTTGACTCTTAAAAGTTTGATGAAGCAGCTCTCTACTCACATTATATATTTCAAGTTGAATCAAATTTAGGTGAAGTTAACACTCATTCACTGGGTATTCTTAGGTATAATAAGATGAACATAACTCACTTTAGGGTGATATTCTATTCAGGTACATGAGTGATGAATAACTTTCTGCTGCTCCAACTTACACAAGCATCAGTTATCTACTGAGTTAGTATTGAGAGATTTATTTTGACAATCTCTGTGGCATGTTATTGAAAATAATCATGATTGATCTGATTACAAATAATTAAAGTATATAAACCTAATTTATTTATTAAATTTCTTTGGGAAGGCTTTTACTTGTTTGACCTACTGTTTCTGTGTTATTTGGTCAGATTATTTTTGCTGCTTTTATTGAAGTAAATAAATATGCTAAAACAATTTTTAAGACTAAGGTAGAATACTTCATTAACCAATGGAATTCAAACTTGTTCAAATGAAGTTTCCTGAACTCTCCTTCCCACAGTTTTATTTCTGCAGGACTTGGCAGGAGAGGTTCTAGAAATCTGATTTATTGTGCTCCTTCAGAAGATTCTCATGCAGGTATTCCTAGGACAACATTTTGAGAAACAGCGATGTAGAGTCCCTCAATTATTATTTCCCTTCTTCTGTTTACCACCTTAGAATGTGTACAAAATGTAATATATTTATAATTAATTTAAAAAAAAACTTAATTTTTTCATACAGGTTTAGATTTAAAAGACAAAATCAAGCATATATTATAGAGAGTTCCCATAAACCCTGCACCCCATTTCCCCTATTATTAACATATTGATATGATACATTTGTCATAACTAATGAACCAATATGGATATTTTATTGTTAACTAAAGCTATATTTTGTTCAGATTTCCTTTTTCTTTGCCTAATGTTCTATTTTTGTTCCAGGATCTCACCCACAACACCACATTACAGTTGTCATGTCTCCTTAGGCTCATTTTGGCAGTGACAGTTTCTCAGACTTTCTTTGTTTTTGATGACCTTGATAGTTTGAAGAGTATTAGTTAGATGTCTTGTAGAATGCCCCTTTGCTGAAATTTGTCTGATGTTTTTCTTATGATTAATCTGGGGTTACGGGTTTTTAGGAGGAAGATGACAAAGGTAAAATGCCATTTTCATCACATCATATAAAGGATACAGACTATAAACATTACTTGTCATTGTTGATGTTAACATTGGTCAATTGTCTGAGGTAGTCTTAGGCAGGTTTCTCCAGATGTAAAGTTGTTCTTTTCCCCCAACTGCCTTTCCAAACTCTTAGGAAGAAAGCTCACTTAAGCTACGGGGCGTTATGCTCTAGCTCCTTGAAAGATGCATATCTACATAAATTATTTGAATTCTGCACAGGAAATTTGTCTTTTCTCCTCCATTTATTTAGTGAAGTATTTATTTATACCAGTATAGAATAATGGATATATGTTTTATACCTTGAGTTACAATCCAATACTTTTTTTTTTTTTTTTTTTTTGCTTTGTTGCTCAGATTGTTCCAACTTTGACCATTGGAGGCTCTTTCATTTGACTCTGGTAACTTTTTTGATATACCACATTTATTGGATTGGTTTGGAATTTTTTTTTCCTTTGCTGTTTGTTTGTTTTAACACTTCCTTACTTTCTAGCACTACAAGATGCTCCTGGTTTATCTTGTATATTTCCTGCACGAGTCCTAGAACCAGCCATTTATCCAACAAATCCTGATTCTTTTAATTGAATAGTGGTATAAGAAACCAAGATACGGGTGCTAGCTGCACAATTATCTTTTTAAGAAAAAATAATTAGAAATGATGCAAAATGTAATAAGATGAATTGATGATAAGAATAGTCTAAAACAGAAAATCTCAAACCTTTTTTCTCAAGACGCCTTAAAAATTATTTTGAAAGCCTCAAAAAGCTCTTGTTTATGTGGATTATATCAATTTATATTTGCGGAATTAAAAATTAAAACTGAGACATTTTAAACCTATAATTTTTTTTTTGAGAGTCTGTCACCTAGACTGGAGTACAGTGGCGTGATCTCGGCTTACTGCAACCTCCGCCTCCTGGGTTCAAGTGATACTCCTGCCTCAGCCTCCTGAGTAGCTGAGACCATAGGCATGTGCCACCATGCCTGGCTAATTTTTGTATTTTTAGTAGAGTTGGGGTTTCACTATGTTGGCCAGGCTTGTCTTGAACTCCTGACCTCAGGCGATCCACCTGCCTCAGCCTCCCAAAGTGCTGGTATTACAGACGGGAGCCACAGTGCCCAGCCTAAACATATAATTTAATAATCATTTGAGTAAAACAATAATAAGTCCAATATTTGTTGATATAATTAACATTTTAATAAAAATTTCAAGGATAGTGTCTTTGCTTTACAGTTTTGCAATTTTTTAAATGTCTGGCCTAATATAAAGTAACTACAGTACTAATTATGCTCTTGCCTTCATCTGCTGCAATTTATTGTTTAGGTTAAAGTGTATCAAGAAAATCTAGCCTCACATAAATATTCAATTGAAAGTGGGAGAACTATTTGAGTAGCCTTTTCAGATTATTTTGGATACATTGTGTAGTCTCTGGAAAAATCTAAAATATTTTTATGAGAAAATGAGAGTGATATGGAGAAATAATATCTTAGTATCATTATGAATATCATTTTGACCTTGTGCACTCCCTGAAAAGTCTCAGGAGCTCACAATAGTCTCAGACCACTCTTTGAGAGCTGTTGGTCTTAAATAGACTGTTTGAAAAGCAAAAGTAAAATAATCTACAGATTCAAATTTTACTATTGCTTATTTACTGTCAATTTATTTAATCCATAAGATATTTCACAGGATGATTTTTTTCATTTACTTCATTTAGAGAAAAGGGGTTGGCATAAATCCTGCATATTTAGTGGTACAGTGCTGGATTTACTGTCAGTGTAAAGTCGGGCAAATCAAGTAAAGTTAAATAATTTTCTCTCTTAAGCCTTCTCCATTTCCTTTTCTCCTATTTGCCTGATATAACTTGTTTTACTCTCACATTCCCATTTTGGTTTAGGGCAGCATTGGGGCATGTTTGATGAGGGGTCACTTGGAGGCATTTCTTAATGCTTTGCATTCACCATCAATCAGTTGTGATGAGTGTTCACGTGAGCAATTTATGCTACGAAAACACCTTGTACGGCACTTGAGAGTAAGAGAGGAAAGGTGAGTCTGACAGGAATGAGGAAACAAGAGAGTGAGCCCAATGCCAGTTTTCTAAATCTGTTGCTCTGCTGGCATGAATGATTGTGAGAGATGATGGATGACTGATATCACTGTTAAGTGTCTTTTATTCCTTAGGATAATTTTGCCAATTTTCCAGTGAACTTAAATGTCCACAGATGTTCGAGATGAAACCTACTGATTTGTAACTCCAAGTCTTTAAGGGCCAAATTGTTGGAGAATGTCAGTGGAAACTGGCAGTTTGACTATAGTTTCTGCAAAAGACCATTGAGTGTCCTGAAGATTCTCTTGTAATTTGTCACTGGCACAAATGTCTAGCGTAATAATTTTACTTTTAGTGGATTAGGGATAAGAATGGAATGTTAAATGTTGCTTGTTTCAGATCACAGTGGGTGAATATGTACTACACGTCCTATCTATTTCTGTTGGTACTCTTCAAGGAAAAAATGTTAAATAAGAAGTTACTCCAAAATTCTGCTGTATTTTACATTGGCCAGAATGATTGTCACTATTAAGAAGAATTTTATAGAACATAAAACATAAAAATTTTTAAAGAAGTAATCACCATTTATAGGAAGTGAATATGAGCTGAAAAGAAAATAATGTGTATTTTGTAGTTAAAATCTGGCTCTGACATTGGCCTGTCTCTCTGGCTTGCAGGCCTCACCCCACCTTTATTTTCACCTCTCCTAAATGTTCTACCAGTCCCTTTAGCAGACTGCTAAATGTTTGCTAGAAAGACAGACTTGCCTTTGTTTCCACTTCATATCCTCCATTAAGCACACTAAATATTTTAAATACCATTAAATTCTTTAGAGATGCTTCATATTCATATTTAAAAATATTTAGAGTTCAAATTTCATGGTTAATTATTTTTTAATAGTCCCCTTTTCTGAAAGGTCTGTGTCAATTCATTCTTTGTCTATCTTTGCTGTCCTTTTAACAAACTGATGACTGCATCTATCTACAACCTTAGTCAGTGTTCCTTAATTTGATTGCATATTAGAACACCTGCAAACTTTTAAAAAAATGTATAGATTCCTGGATTTCACTGAGACCAAATGAATCAGAATTGCTGGCAAGGCCAGGGTATTGGTATGTCTTAGAAATTCTCCAGTGACTGTAATGCACAATTACAGTTTAGAATTCTGGTCTAGGCTATGGATGACAAATACGTTTTCCTTTTATCCAACAACACTGTGTTAAGAGTGATACTATAGTGGGCCAGGCGCGGGTGGCTCACGCCTGTAATCCCAGCACTTTGAGAGGTCGAGGCAGGTGGATCACGAGGTCAGGAGATGGAGAACATCCTGGCTAACACGGTGAAACCCCGTCTCTACTAAAAATACAAAAAATTAGCCGGGTATGGTGGCGGGCGCCTGTAGTCCCAGCTACTCAGGAGGCTGAGGCAGGACAATGGCGTGAACCCGGGAGGCGGAGGTTGCAGTGAGCCGAGATCGTGCCACTGCACTCCAGCCTGGGCGACAGAGTGAGACTCCGTCTCAAACAAAACAAAACAAAACAAACAAACAAACACCAGAATGATACTATAGTCATGTCTGGAATCAAGGTAAGAGCATTACAATGCATTCTTGATGTCTACAGTAGTGGCTCAGCTGTCAGGTTCTTGCCATCACTTACCATATCCTTCTGACTTTAAATTTTTTCCCTCATAAGCATTGAGCTCATTCTCTATTTCTCTGGTCTCCATTCATATTGTAGGGCCCACCATCCATACATCACAATGCTGAAAAATTTTATTTCGTGTAAGTTTTGTTAGTAGTTTTAGTAAAGAGTGGATTCTAAAATTAAATACCAAACACACACACACACGCACACACGGCAGATGAGATACATACACATGCTTCACATATTGCCAAAGTCACTAAGCATTTATTATGGCCATGGTAAAAAAAATATAGAGGGGTTCTGTAGTGTAGCAGTCATCACACTCATCTCACATAGTAAGAAAATATAGTGAAATTTTTTTTGCTATGACAATTGCTGATATATATTAATAGTCAAATTTTATGAACTGAGAAGTGAGGGGAAAAAAGAATCTTCCTTGTATTTCTATTTCTACTAGTTCTGCTTACTCTGTGTTGTCTTGTAGTCACTTAATCTGCCTGATCATCAGTTTTATTATGTATTGGAGGTCACAGTGTTATGTACTTCATAAGGGTTGTGAGAATATTGTGAAAATCATATAATCTATATTGTATATTTATGAGATTCTTTGTGCAGAATAACTCCTCAGAAAATATAAGCTAATTTTAGTTATTGGCATATGGATAATCTGATTAACCATAGATATTTGCCAATTCAGTTAAACTGCGTGCTATTGTCCATCATACTCCTTAGTTACCATTAAGCAATCATCTAGTGTACAGAATAGAAAACACTCTGGGAAGTGGGAGATAAGATTGTAATATGCTATAGAAACAACCCCACTCCCACCACCACCAGAATTACTGCATAAATTATTCACGGTCATACAGCACGCAAGTGGAAGAATTAAGATTCAGCCCCGAGTTGATCTACCTCCACTTTAAACCAGACAATGGATGATACCTCATAATTTTAAAATCTGTTGATTTACATTATCTTATTTGATACTTATAACAACCTCTAAGGTTGGCATTATTAAGCTCATTTCACAGATGTATAAACAGAGGCTCAGAGGAAAAAAAAGATTTATCCCACCTGGCTCAGCTAATTTTAATTAAAATAATAATTCCTAAATTCATAGCTGTAGTGTCACAGATTTTTTAAATCTCCACAGCTAGATGATTTCCTTAGGTGGTGCTGTTTCAGATTAAATGCGTAACAAAGCATTATGTTTATAAAATCAGGATAATGTATATTTTTTGATTGTTCATCCTTAGAGCAGAAAACTAAGAAATGACAGCATTTATTTAATCTTTGTGGCACAAAACTTTATCTTGAACATTTTGTTATCTGTTTATAGTTTATCTTTGAGAGTTGTAGGACGATGGACATTTTATTTCTAATGGTGATTTAAGTCAACTATCAAACAACAACAACATTGGGATGAACAAATATTCTCATTCCAAAGTGATCTAGTAGAGATAACCTCTTGTGTACAGAGGATGAGAATTCTTCCTCTTTTTAGAGGATGATCATTTCCAGTCATACTTACAATGCAGATTTGTAGTTTTAGGAGATGTTATCATATCCTGTATACTACAGGTGGTAAACATTTAAAGGTCAACATTTTAAAGAAATGTCTAAATTTCCATGCCCAATAGCATTTGCGTATGTTTTCTCATGTCCTTGAATTAGCCATGCATGCAGAAAATACATGTGCAAACCATATGGCAAGAATTCTATGTCACTTCCAAGAATCTTTTCCTGCAAGAGTCTGGGTTGCACATAAGCAAAACCATAGTTGAAGCCCACAAAGACTTGGAATCACAAAAGCAATGCCTGATTAAGTCCAAGCATTCAATTTATTTTTAGAATAAAAGTGTAGACTCTAAATTTAAAAGTGACTCTTTCAGTTAAAACATTAAGCACAGAAGCAGAACCACTAACTCTTTCGTATTAAAAGGATATCCAAGTGCTCTCCCTCTCCAAAACTGTCTTACCAAATAATAAAACTACATCAGAAACAAAGCAACAGTAGGTCAGTTGACCTACCATTTTCTAATGGAAGTAAGTCAGGAATCATGTTCCACTAGGAAGTGTAGCTCATGGGTCATGTGTTTGATTTTCTTTGCTGGTTACATACTTTCTTCTTTGCCACAGGCTAGCACGCACATTTAGGTTGTCAGCCTGGTTCCTACCGGTATTTGAGTTTATAACTCCTGTGGGTGACTGGGGTGACCGGGCTCATTATCCTCACTCCCTTCTGTCCCCTATGAATTCTACATCTAAATCAGTTTGGCTCAGGTTTCTGTACCCAGAGTAAGTTCATAAAGCCTTTTGCTAGCCTCGATCTTCTACAGACAATATAATGCAGTGTTATATGTGTCCTAAATAACTCACACAATTAATTGAAATAAAGTAACTTTTTCAATTTAATGTTCTGTCATGTTGCCATTGTCTATCCAATTGCATTTCATCAATAAGTTTTATATAAAATACAATAGTTGCTGACATTAAGTATTTAATTATTAGCCATTGTGCTTGAGATTAGCGATGGGGTGAATTTTAAATAGAATATTCAAATAGGTCTCACTGGAAAGTTGATACTGGAGCAGTTAACTTGATGAGGAAATTAGCCACAGCTATTTGGAGAAGGGATGTTTTAGAAAGAACTAACGGCTTAAGATGAAGTCATAAGGGAAAAGCATGCCTGATATAATCAGAGAACAGCAAGAATCCCACTGTGTCTAGAGCAGAGTGAGTGATGAGGAAGAGGAGAGACAAAGAGATGAAGATAGAGAGGTGGTAATATGTGTGCAGGTGGCAGATTATGTAGATACTTGAAGGATTTTGGTTTTTACTCTAATGGAAATGAAATTATCAAGTTTTAAGTACAGACTAGATATAAATCGTATTATACCACAAAGATACCATTTTAGCTTCTGTGTTGAGAATAGACTGTAGTGCAGCAAGGGCAGTACAGGAAGACCAGATAAGAGACTTTTAACAAATAATCCAGGTGAACTCTGGCAATCAGGGAGGTAGTAGTGGAGATTGTGAGAAGTGGTCAGATATTGAATATATTTTGAAACTAGAGTCGACAAATTGATGATACATTGAATTTAACATAGGAAAATAAGGAGACTTCAAGCTTACACCAGGGTAACTGGCCTAATTAACTGGAAGGTTAGAACTGGCGTTAACTGAGATGGGAAAGACAGTGAATAAAATAGCTTTTGGTGGGAGAATTAGAAGATCAGTTTTAGCCATGCTTGGTTTGAAATGTCTTAGATATCCAAGTATGTAAATGGATGAGCTGACAGTTGAATATACAAGTTTGGAGTTTCAGAAAGAAATCCAAGATGGTGATCTATATTCTTCATGATTTTTTTTCACATTTTCTTCCATTTTATCTTCCTATGTCTGAATGATTTCCTTAACTATTTCATTCATTAATTCTCTCTTTAGCAATATCTCATCCACACTTGATCAACGTTGAACAATTTTTATTTCAATTACTATATTTTACATTAAGCATTTTTTGTATAGTTTTCACATCTGGCTCTTCTCATTTCAACATTTTTCTATTATTGTTTTATTGTGTGAATATCTTCATATAGTTGTTTTAGACATGAAATGTATTTATTTTTGATACCCTTTCAGATTGTTCTATTTGCTATAGTCATTTGGTTGCAAATGTTTATTTTATAAAATCCAAGGTTATATGGTTGGTATTAGGCTTTCTCATATCTTTTATAATTTTTTTATGAATTCATCTTCCCTGGTCATTTTCTTCCTTTAAGAGTCTTTGAATGCTGTCGATAATAAAACTATCCCCATTAGTTAATATTGGGCATACTTTTAATTGAGCCACAACCTTTTATTCAGCTTTAGTCCAGTTTTTATGTCAAGTTTATGTCAGTTTACTAATCAAGGCTTTTCTTCATGCACAAAACATGAGTTTAGGTTTTTCCCCATAAGCTGGTAGACTTGAAGTCCTGATCCCTTGAAAGGAATCATGTCTTTACACATCACTTGATTTGCCTCCTAATATGTCTCAGGGTCAGGAAGCAGAGTTTTCCAGGATTCTTTTCAGGTTTGGTGTAATATTTTCCTTGCTCATGTTTTTTTTTTTTTTTTTTTTTTTTGAGACAGAGTCTCACTGTCTTCCAGGCTGGAGTGCAGTGACGCCATCTCTGCTCACTGCAAGCTCCGCCTCCTGAGTTCACGCTATTCTCCTGCCTCAGCCTCCCAAGTAGCTGGGGCTACAGGTGCCCGCCAAGACGCCCGGCTAATTTTTTGTATTTTTTAGTAGAGACGGAGTTTCACCGTGTTAGCCAGGGTGGTCTCGATCTCCTGACCTCGTGATCCACCTGCCTCGGCCTCCCAAAGTGCTGGGATTACAGGCGTGAGCCACCGCCATGATTTTTAAAAGAGACTCAGGGAAAGCTCATGTGCTCATTTGCATGGGACTTAAAGCCTCTATCTCAGATCACCCACAGAAGTGAAAGTTCCCCAGTGAATAATATGCCCATGTGTGCCAAAGTTCTTTTTGTTACTAAGACATTGAACATGGAGTATATAATTCATACTTGTTATCTGAGGAAAATACTTAAGGAATAATTACATAAACAAAATAAACCAACAAAATGAACCAGAACAGAATCCTAAAGATAGAATAAGATGAAGAAGAAATTGGTGGCGAATAATAATGTACACTGTAATATAAATAGATCTATATACATTAATATTGATAGGTTACTTGGAAAATAGTAAGAAGATAATAAGTAAGAACTCTTCAAACAGAAGCAATGGGGAAATAGGACTTTCAGAATGGCTCAGTGAGGAGCTTAGCAAATTCTCTCCATGTAATGCAATGATAAAACTAGACAAAACTGTCAAAAACATCAATTTCTGGAAATTGACTAAGGGAATATAACAAATTGGAAGCATTCATTTGAGAAAAACTACTGAAACACGGTAATAACAGTAGGAATCTGTGACATTTTAACATGAGCTTCTCTCATCCTCCTTTTCTTGCCCTCCTAGCTCTATCAAAGCATTATTCAGGATAAATCCAGACTTTTTAATTAAATCCCAAGTGTTAAACAAGAATGTGTATGGGTCAGTGATTTGAACTTGATTTGGGCTATAAAATTCTCAACAAATCTCTTCTACTTGTACATCATAACATGCTTAAAAAATGGGAGGTAAAAAACTAATATTCAAAATTAAATACCTATTTTGGTGGTACCAGAGAACTAAGAATAACTATCAAAACTTCTACTGTCTAAAGATAATTTTGGTATGATATTTATTTATAGATGTATAAATTATTGAAAACTAAGGTATCCCTAAAAGAAAAACAATCATATGGAAGGCTCAATCAATTAGCCAGCAATAATTGAATGTTTACTATTTCTCAGCATTAGTTAGGCATGAAAAAGGCTCCAGAAAGCTTTGATACTGTTCCCTAAGTTGTAACTGGGTAATTCTTTTGCTATATTTACCTGGGCTTACTTGAACAGCTGTACCCATCTAAAAAATTGGCTGGGAACTAACTTCAGCTGAGAAAACTGAGATGGCTTTGTGTCTTTCCAAATGTGGTCTTTCATCCTCCAGGTGGTTAGACCAGGCTTCCTCACATAGGGCAGCAATGTTTCAAGAGAGGAAGCCCCAATATGCAAATGCTTGATGTTCCACTGGCAAAAGCAAATCCCATGAGGGAGGAGGTATCACAAGCATGTGGTTACAGGAAGGTGTGATTCACTGGATTCTATTTTGGCAGCAATCTTCCACAGTCCAGCTTCTGGCTCTAGTGATTCACGTCTTTTTCATACACGAAACACACTCATCACCTCTGAAACACTGATGGCTTCATCCAGTCATAGCATCAATTAGGGAGTTTATGATCTAATAAACAGAATCAGGTTTGGATATGGATGAGGTATTTTGGATGGAGCTCTTTTGATATAAATCCTCATTATTTACAAAAACAAGCTATTTGCCCCTCACATACTTAACACACAACAATGAATCAGGTAGCAATGAGAGCAATAGACACTCCCATTCAAAAAAAGAAAGGAAGAGAACATGGCAATCATTGGATCATAGCAACTCTAAATGCCAGACAGGCACAAGTCACACTGAAAGCAGGGAATGTTCCTTGATCAGGGCCTAGTTCTGTTCCTGGGAGCTGGGAGTCATTCTCTAAAGCATTGTCTTCTGTGATTCTTGGCTTTTATCTCTGAGAATCCAGTTCTGGCCTATGAGATGTCTTTTTTTTTTTTTTTTTTTTTTTCAAATAAGAAATGACCTACATTTGCAGCTGAGTAGCTTTATCAGTCTACTAACCCTCAGTAAATTAGGGGAGATAATGGCTTCTTTTCTTTTCAAACTGTCTCTATCTTTTTCAGTACAAACTGATACATTCTCTTAAAAACTTTGTGATATTTCTGCAAGGCAGATAGAGTTCACTTGATGACCCCCAAAGCCACATTTACAATTATTTTTAAGGCAGACCTCTTTCTTTCCCTTAGACTCCATGTATGGCTGCTGTGGGACAAAGCTTATAAGATTCTAAAGAGCCTTTTGTTCTAGATGAAAGGGTCTACTAGGCACCTCCTTCAATTGTCTTGAGGTCTTAACAAAGGGTATTAGAGCTGTAACACTGATTTGATAATTATTTTAAAGGCATTTCTTTTTATGAGAATTCTCTGCTCTCTGGAGATTATGTGAAATGTTTTGATTTTTCAACTAAGCAACTCTTAGCTTCTTTACATATTCTTTACATTCCCCTTATAAAGTAAAATCCCCCTTTTAGCTCCTCTTTCTCTTTATTCTATCATATACAACCAAAGAAGAAAATTGACACTTTTAACTCTGCCTAGAATTCTCCTTAGCTAGATCCACAGATTCATTACTGAACCATTAGGCTTATTCTCTATCTCCAAAGACTGCAGAGAACAGTTTGTCATTGCTTCAATACTACAAAACATCTTTCTAGCCTCTAATAGCAGGTTCCTCTCAACTCCTCTCAACTCACTGCCCAGTCTCAAAACCAATACCACAAATTTTAGGAGAGTGTTTTAGCAACCATCCAATTCTGGTACCATTTTACAAATCAATTGTCTATTGCTGACCTAAAGCAACAACAACAAAAAAACACATTATTTCTTGCAATTCCTTGAGTTAGGTGGGTGGCTCCGCAGTGTTATCCTGGGCTCTCTCATGCAGATTCATTCAGCTAGATGGGCTGTTGGGAGCTCAGCTTGACTGAGACATTTGTGATGGCTGCTTTCCTTTCCATGTGGTCTTTGATCTTCTGGAAGTCTAGAATGGTGGCAGCAATACTCCTTGAGGACAAGCCCCACTATGTACGTGGTTTTCTCATTCTCCTAAGCAAGTCACATAACCAGGAACATGTGGGAGGGCAACATCAATGATGTGAATGCTGAGAAATGTGATTCATTGGAGCCTATTAACATAACAAAGTGCCACCAAATATGTCATCTTTTAACAAATTAATATCAAAATTCTGTGATAGAGATTTCTTATAATAGGTGATACAAAATTGAATTTAAATTTTCTCAAAAACTAGGTACTGTTTCTTGGTATTACTTCTACAAAGAAATCTTTTTTGCTGTCAAATTCAATATATTTCCTGTCATAAAGTTTGACAAATCTGGTTTAAGATAATAATCCTTGTTTAACATAGACTATTTCCGATAAAATACCTTAAAATGGCAAACACATTTCAATTTACTTTTTAGAATGTTTCTTTCTCTTTCCAAATTTCCTCCTCTAATATTGGTACTTACAAGCTCTGTTAAGAGTATCTAACATACCAATCAGGTGATCGATGCACTTCGACTTTGTGCCCTGGATCATGTAAGAAGGAGGACAGTTCTTTAAAAATTCTCTTAATATATTTAACCCTCATTTTCCTCTTCCATAGAATGAGGATGATAAAAGTATCTATCTCCTGGGGTTACTGTCAAAGTTAGTGCTTGTAAATGTTTAGCATAGTGCTTAGTTCAGAGTAGATGCTCATTAAATGGAAATTATATTAAGAGTTAGCAGAAAGAGGCCTCCTGTCTGGCCTAGTCCAGAGAGCAGCAGGCCTCCAGCCTAGGAGCCATGGCCACAGTCCAAGGCCAGGACCCAGGTTGGGGACTTCAAGGGAATGCGGTGGTGGAGGTGACAATGGTAAAGGCGGGAGCCCCATGGGGTCCTGAGATTGGGGAACTGCCTCTTGCATCACAAAGCCAGTAGGGATAGAATAGCTTATGATGCTGGTCCCCACCCACCGCTTCGGAGACTTTGAGAGGAAAAGAGAGTACCCATAGCTGGAGATGCCTGTCCGACCTCCCTACCCTGGTCCTGTGAGAACCATGTGATTTATCCACAAGGGCTGTGGCATTGCCTGTGCCATCATCACCTGGTTTCTGGTCCTCTATGCAGAGTTTGTGGTCCTCTTTTTCATGCTGATTCCATCCCGAGACTATGCATACAGCACCATCAATGGAATTATGTTCAACCTTCTGACTTTCTTGGCCCTGGCCTCCCAGTGCCAGGCCATGCTGACAGACACCAGAGCAGTGCTTAAATGAAATGCCACTAAATAATTCATCCCGAGTTTACAGATGAAGCCCAGGCATGTGGTGTACTCATGTCCCACATCAGATCAAGCCTGACTGATCCTGCCGCCACAGTGTTTGTAAGAGGTGCATTTGCAGGGTGGAACCCCACTGTCCCTGGGTCAACATCTGCATCAAAGAGAACAACCAGAAGTGCTTTGTCCTGTTTATCATGTGCACAGCTCTCATTTCCTTGCCTGCCCTCACTGTGGTGGATTCCACTTCCTGGATTGCTGTGAAGAAGATTGCTCAAATCTCCCGAAGCCTATGAACTGAACAGGGAAGGAATGGCAGATGCCTGTATCTCTCCTCATGAAAAAATGCAGCCCTTTTAAGTCAGTTTGACAGAGTGTAGCTCCTTCTTTCCACCCGCCACGGTGGTCTTCCTCATCCCACTGTGCTTTGAGGGGCTGCTCTTCTTCATTTTCACATCAGTGATGTTTGGGACCCAGGTGCACTCCATCTGCATGGAGGAAATGCCTGTTAGGACAATTGAAAAAGGAAGAGAGAAGATGGGCTAAGAAACCAAAATGGATGAACATGACATTTGTCATGAACAGACATCTGTCTGGCATGACTGTTTTTGGCCACTCCTTCTCTCTAGGCAGATGGAGACTTTTTGCCATGCCAGATCAAGGGAAGCCAGGCCCATACCAGTGTGCAGTCTGAAGGACTCAGATCAGCGTGGCCACTTACATGCAAGCCACACCACAGCACTGCTGTCCCATCTGTTTCCATGAATGTTTAAATCGAAAAAGCAAAAAAACAGCTACTCTTAAACCTTTTTTTTTAATGTCTCAAGTAAAATGGCACATCATTGCAGAGGAAAAAAAATAAGTCCCCATATTTTATTTTTTAAAAATCATCCTTTTGAAGTTTTGGGTGACAAAAGCTGCTCTTTCTTTTCCTTTTAAAATCACTTTTCTGGCCTCTGGTTTCCTCTCTGTGGCCTGTCTGGCATGACTAATGTAGAAGGTGCTGTCTCCGGTCTGTGCCCACTTCTACCAACTGAATGAAGCTTAATGCTGCACGTGGATGGAACAGTCTAGACACCTGGCAGGGGATGCATAGGAAAGCCAGGAGGGTCCTGACCTCCCACTGCCCAGGAGGTAGTGGCTGGCAGGCACCCCAGTGAGACTTAAAACTTCACCGAAGATGGATGCTTACCTTTTGAGGCCTGAAAAGGTCAGGGTCAGGGCTGGAGCTTTCAGAAGGGACCCTTGGCGCAACCGCCTCATCCCAAAGGTGGACATGGTTTGCCTCCTAATTAGGAAATCAATTACCTGCCCTGTACTTTATGGGCTTGGGGTATGAAGTATAATTTTTTTTGGAGGTGGGGTGGGGGGGAAGATGAAACAGGTTTTATTTGTATTCTGAATCAGCTTTTATATTCCCTCTGATTATTTGGAAGAGTGTGAAGGAAAGACATTTTTTCCAATTCAAAATGCCTTATACAGTCAAGAGAGGAAAAAAAATTACATAATTTCAGGCAAGCTGTGTTCCTTTGTTACATTTACTTCCTCTATTACCACTGTATTTCCCTCTTTTCCCCAGCATGATGTCAGTTAAGCAGTGTTAATTCTGAGTGCAACAGGCACCAGTGCCCAACACATACAGCCCTACCATCAACCTATTTTCCTCATTCGATAAATCTCTAAAGTGGATTAACTTTCTGGTATTTAACACCCATAAATGTGTATGTGCTGGTGTGTTATCTGTATTTTAACCTTTGAGGCTGTTATCCTGGCATGGAGCTGACCATGATGCTGGGGTGACATCATAGCTCTCAACCTTTCTAAGTTGACAGATGGCCATCCCTTTGGCTGGAATTGGCAGATACATCTAAGCCTATGGCACTGGACAGAATAGGTTTTCCATTTGGAAGGCACTTTCTGCGTGTCTCCTTTGAGGGAGGTGGTGATGGTTGGGAGGGGTGAGGAGGTAGGGAGTGCCCTCCAAGTGCAAAAAGAACAAATCTGATTACTGACCAACTGGGAATTCTTACACATTGATTTTTTTTAAGTGATTGCCACAACTCCCCGTTTTTAGCTTTTGCTGGGGGATGGGTGGTGGATAAGTTTTATTCAATCCTGTCCTGAGTGGGGAGAAAGTTAATCTAGCCATGCAGTTTTTCAGAAAAGTAAGTGGAACATGCTGCCTCTTTTCAGTTGTCAGTGCTTCCACATGGAAACAAAATGCAATAAAATTTTCCAAAAAATAAAAGTTAGCATAAAGAGAATGTAATACTGACTGGTAAATACCAACTTTTAGTCTAGAGGAGAGTTGCAAGGGCTTTAGTTGGCTTCTTAAAAGTGGTAGCATTTGATTGAGGTCTTAAATGAACTCCGCAATATAAAGAACATGAAGAAGTCAAAGTCAAGATGTTGATTTTTGATTGAGTCAAGATATATGGTCTTAAATTGGATAGTTTCCTGACATTTGAAAATCTTTTACTATATATGAACTGTTGCTGTTGTGGCACTAATGGAAAATTCATGGATATAGTAGACATTTATCAATTTTCCTGGCCAGCATGAGTTCACATTTCTGCTGTTATCGACATCATGTATTGCTTAAAGTACTATTTCTCTCTTGATTTAGTCTTTATTAGCATTGTCAGTCAAGGCTGAGGATGTTTTCCAAGCTTGGTCAACCTGAATACCTGAGTCAATCTCTTTTTCTTCCCTCCTCTCTGCAGGCATTCTCTCTCTCTCTGTCTCTCTCACTCACTCTCTATTCATTTCTTCTCTTATTTCTTGTCTAAAATTTGACTTTGATTATAGTGAGAAAGAATAGATAATAGTTTGCTTGTTTTTGAACTTTACATAAGTTTAGGAGCAGCAAGAAAATTATTTTCACAAAGTCATAAATGAGTGGATTCTGATTAGGAAAGGACACATTAAAGGCCTACATACTGCTGATAAATGTTCTGTTTATCTGAGCAGCTGTTATATGGTATTTGCTTCATAATAATTTGTTAAATTATATATTTATGACATGCCTATTTTGCATATATATTTCATGTCATCCTTTTAACATAGGATTGTAACTCCATTTGTTTTTTTCCCGATAACAGCATTTTGAAGAAACTATTCATCACTTTCTGTAATGTAGATCCTGGAGGAGTTCTCCAGAACCTTTTTGGTTTTTCTTCTAAGATCTGTCCTTCTGATTTCCTTAGGTTTGATCATCACATCTATTCTAGTTAATTCATTTTATGTGGTCTCATTTACTCTAAGTGAATTTCTGTTACTTGCAATCTAAAAACTCTAAGTGATTGAATGGACGAGAAAAACTGAGTAAAATAATTTGTCTTAACAAACAGCAAATATTTTCCATTGCCAGAAGGGTTTTAAGTTGTGGAAGTCCACATGAAATTCAGAAGGAGTCAGCTGAAAATTTTAACTTCTAAAACATTTTCTCTAACTTCCCTCACTACAGTGTAGAACTAATTACTTCCTCATCTATGTCTTCAGAGAGCTTGAATTCTTTTAGGACTGTGGGCTGCATGAAGATATAGAGGAGAGATTATAATTTTTACAATCACAGATAAGAATGTACTTACATTATATTATTTAATTACCTGTATTTTCTTCTTCCTAGATTGATGCCTCTTTGAGGGCAAGAAGCCTCAACTCATACTTATTTTTGAATATGTAAAAGGTATTTCAGTGTTTGGCGCTACTAGCAGATCAATAAGTATATTTTAAATTGATTTGTTGAATGGATATGTTTCCCAGAGTTTCTTGTGAGAGATCAATAGATACTCGGGATGTTTGCTTTGTAAATATTTGTAGAAACAATTCAGTAATAGGTTTTGTAGCCACCCAAGAAATAGTTTATAGCTGATTGATATATTTTTAAATAGTGCAATTAAAATTAGGAGGGTTTGCATGGCTGAGGTTTCATAATTTATGCCCATATTCTCTTTTAGCACTTTCATTTTTACTTCTGACATAGAATAAAAACTCAACAAGGATAGCTATGATAAACCAATATTACAAACTCCTTTACATAAGTTTGGAGCCAGTAGGTCAATATTAACCACCTTAATATTGCATGGCAATAGGTTGCATGGCAAAGTACTGAGATCTGAAACTCTCAAACATTCTGTTCTTGGCCAAATAGAGTTTTTTTATTACCTATGTCAATGTTGTTATTAATATCCTAATTGCAACTAACCTATAACCCTAGGGTTTCTAAGGAAATCTGTGTCTATGAAATTACTTTGGGCTTGGCTTTGTGAGGGTTGTTAGCAGATGACAAAGTAAGCTTTTCATTCCTCTTATTATGTGTATCTACTTTGGTTGCCTAGTGCTCTTTAATGAGTTTGAAAGCAAAATAAAATATTTTTGAGGATCCCTTATGTTTTTCAGGTAGAATTCAATGTCTAATCATGCTTGTCCTAATTTAATTAACACAGTTAGAACATTAAGTTAATGAGGTTAAACCCATGAGTTCTATTGCCAATTACAATGGACTAGGCAGGAAATCCAGAAAAAAATCAATACTTTAATAGCAAAATACCAGACTTAAAGAAAAATAACACTTAAGTTGGAATTTTATTTCTTCCATGAATTTTCATGTAATCTTGGGCATGTTAATTAACCTTTTGAGGTTAGAGAGTAAAAATCAATTAGTATTGTCCCAGCACAGTGGCTCATGTCTGTAATCCCAGCACTTTCGGAGGCCCAGGTGGGAGGGTCACTGGACCCCAGGAGTTGAAGTCCAGTCTGGGCAACATAGCAAGACCCTGTCTTTTAAAAATCCTTTTTAAGTTAGGTGGGCATGGTGGCTTGTGCCTGTAGTCCCAGCTACTTGGGAGGCTGAGGTGGAAGCACTGCTTGAACACAGGCAGATAGAGGCTGCAGTGAACTGTGATCACGCCACTGCACTCCAGCCTGGGTGACAGAGCAAGAACCTGTCTCAAATAAATATTAAATTAAATTAAATTAAAAATATGGTTACTGCATCTGAATTCTTAGATATGTTGAGAAAATCAACTAATAATGTGTATAAAATTAATTTTTAAACTATAAAAAATAATAAACTCATTTAGTGTAAGTTTTATTATCATTATTGGGACATAGATGGAATATTTGGATAGATTATCATAAAATGTGTCACTATTATTATAAAAATCTCTGCATACTATAGTCTATCTGCCCATTTTATTCATGAATGATAAAACATTCCTAATTTAGTATAAAATTTACTGAGAACTTCCAGAATTTTGAATAAGCAGTACTTCTAAATATAGTATCCTATGTATATTATTTATGATCAAGTAGAATACGGCAATCAAACAAGCTCAGAGCCTATTGTTGAATCTAGGCTTAGAGAAATGAATAACAAGTGGGTTTTGTGGCTTATAACTTTGGGCTTTGAGGAAAATATGTATACCAGCTTTTTAATATCTTGATGTTGATCCACCAACATATTTGATTATATTTTTGGAGGAATTTTAATGCAACAGTAAAGTACAAATAATATGACAAAGACATATATTCTAATTATGTATACACAGCTGCTATTGTCAATTTTTGAAATTATTACAAGTCAAACACCACCTAGACCAAGAAATACAACTGCTTGCAACCCCAGAAGCCCCTTTATAATTTCCATTCCATTCTAGATAGTTACAGGATAACTATGTAACTAGATAGTTACATAAAAGCGATCTAGTTTTTATGAGGAGGTATAGAAAGATTCCAAAACTTTCCATAGTTGCTGCTGCCATCTTTCCAGATAGCTATTGTCATCTTCTCCACTAGTCTTTTTTTTCTTTCCTTTCAAAATGAAGCATTGTAGATGTAGCCAATGTCTCATTTTTAATTTACATTTTTTGTTTCATTTCCCTTTCCCTTCTTCCCAGGAAAAACCATCATTTTCAATATTTTTAGTTGTAAAAGTACAGTTAGATAATGTAAAGTGTTGCTATACTTGAGCATTTTAAATTGTATGTAATTGGTATATGATACATATGGTTCTGTATTTTGCTTTATTAACTTAAAAATTAGCTTTTGAGATCTAAATTCTCTTTTACAATGTTTAGTATTCCTTCAAATGAAACCTAAGATTTTCTTTGTCTATTCCCCTACTGCACCATGACAAACAATGCTGTGGTTAATATTCTCATACTTGTCCTCTTGTGCACATACATAAGAATTTAATGTAAGTACTTAAAAATGGAACTGTCGGGTTTGCTTTATGCAATGGTCAATTAATAATTGCTCCAGCATGACTGTACCAATTTATACTCCTATCAGCAGTTCAAAAGTGTCCGTTACTTTATATCCTCACCAAGTGATATTATTCAGCTTTCAAATTTTTGCCAAACTAGGGGATAAAACTTATAGTATTAATTTTAAAATTTTCATTCCTCTGATTTTTCGTGAGACCAAAATTCTCTTTAAAAAGTATTCTAGAATATCTATGTTTAAAACAAGAGACAAAAGGATTTTGCTAATGGGACCAAAATTTTCTTTAAAAAATCCTCTAGGCCAGGCGTGGCGTCTCACACCTGTAGTCCCAGCACTTTGGGAGACCGAGATGGGCGGATCACGAGGTCAGGAGATTGAGACCAGCCTGGCCAACATGGTGAAACTCCATCTCATTAAAACTACAAAAATTAGCGGGACGTGGTGGCACATGACTGTAATGCCAACTACTCGGGTGGCTGAGGCAGGAGAATCGCTTGAACCAGGGAGTCGGAGGTTGTGGTGAGCCAAGATGGCGCCACTGCACTCCAGCCTGGCGACAGAGTGACTTTCCGTCTCAAAAAACAAACAAAAAAACAAACCCCACAGTGTTTTGTGTACATATGCACAGTGTTACTTAATTTGGTCACTCAGCATTCTGTTATTATCTATTCAAATTGCAATGGTATATGGTTCCATTGCTTCTAAATTATGTACACAATATTCCAGGGAATGATTCCACCACATCTGCTTATAAATTAGCAGAGATGGAAACCAGGATTTTTTTTTCCCCAATTCCCAGGTAGGTCAATTCTACAGTGATAATCCAATACTCCAATATTTGGACCATCCAGATCTGCTTCTATTGTTGCATTTTTCTCTTGATTAGGGGTCCCATTGTCTTGTCACTTTGCATTTCTAGTAAATTTTTATTGCATACTTAACATGGTATGTAAAAGAACATCAGAGACTTTGGATGGTGTTTCTTCCTTCCAGGGGAAAGAGGGCTTATCTAGTTACTCTGTTTTTTGTTTCTTTGTTTGTTTGTTTTTGTTTTGTTTTGCTTTGTTTTTGTTTTTGTTTTTATTTGAGACAGAGTCTCTCTCTGTCACCCAGGCTGGAGTGCAGTGGCACGATCTTGGTTCACTGCAAACTCCGCCTCCCGGGTTCAAGCAATTCTCCTGTCTCAGCCTCCCGAGTAGCTGGGACTACAGTCACATGCCCCCATGCCTGGCTGATTTTTGTATTTTTAGTAGAGACAGAGTTTCACCATGTTGGTCAGGCTTGTCTCAAACTCCTGACCTCAGATGGTCCACCGCCTTAGTCTCCCAAATTGCTGGGATTACAGGCGTGAGCCACTGCACCTGGCCTAGTTACTCTGTTTTTATGAGGAGATATTGAAATACTTAAAAATCTGCCATCATTGCTGCTGCCATCTTTTCAGATAGCTATTATCATCTTGTCACCTTCTCCGTTTGCCTTTTTTTCTTTCTGTTTATCTTTCTTTCTTTTCCATTTATTCTGTCTGTTAGCCAGACAGGATAAGGGGCTGGTTACCTTAATTCAAAAAGTGCTTTAGATGAGTCAGAGCTGGGTTGTAGTTTAGAGAAACTCAGCACATCTCTGGTTTGTAGAAAGCACCAAGAGACTGGTAAGACTCTGCCTCTATGGTTCTGAAAGACTGCAAGATTCAATTATTTTATTTACAGGTTTTGAAATCAGCCTGTTAGCCTCCTACTCCATATAGCATCAATATCTGCAAATATCTACAGGATACTAACTCAGTGTTGAAAATAGGGCCTCCCTCTTTAATAGGTTTTGTCTCCTAATTACCATGAAACTGTGAAAGATGTAATGATCTCTTTTAGAAGTTTCTGATCCACATTCCTAGTCTCCTTTAACATCCCAAACCCCTGCAAATACCCTGTGGGGAAAACAGACATAAATCTGGGGTTCTTCTAGATTCTAATGTATCATCCTAAGCCAAATAATATCAAAAGCTTTGGTGATTTTTTTTTTCCCTAATAAAGCCGCTCTGTCCTCAGTCTACATCCAGATTCACAAATGCCTTAGAGAAGAAAATGAGCTAATCTGAGAAAGGAATTTTCTTTGTTGCTTCTGCAGCAATCCGATTTTTTCCAAATATTTTTTAAAATTTATTTTTATTATTTCTGGTTATTGCAGCAGTGGTATTTACTTCTCATGGCCTTTCTTATAAGAAAACAGAAATCCCTTGCCATTTTCCCAATGCAAATACACTCTCCTATGTGTCATCAGCCTGTTTATTGGGTAGAAATTCTTAATTAGATTCATCAAAATTTTATCTTTTGGTTTATACTTTTGTAGTTTTATTTAAGAAAACCATTTCTTCTACACATTTCAGGGTTTTATTTCTTTTTATTTTACATTAAGGTTTTTAACCAGAGTTCACCATTGTAAATGATATTATGAGTTCAGTTTTACTTTTCTTGATATAGTATTCCAGTTTGTCCAACATAATTATAAAATAGTCTATATTCACTCTATTGATTTGTAGGAATACTTTTATCCAATGCTAAATACCCATACATACATAGATCTATTCAAGACTTTATATTTGGTTCCATTGATTTATTGATCTATACTTTTATTCGTACTATATGGTTTTAATACTACTGTTTCAATTTGTGTCATATCTAGTCTCTTTTTTCCTACTTTTTTTCAGAATTTATCCTTAGATATTCATGAAGGTTTATACTTTCATAGAAATTTTAGAATAAACCTATTAAATTATTTTACAAGACAATTAGAGTTATGACTGGAGTAGTTGTATTAATTAATTTGGGGAAAATTCAATTTTTATAATAGTTATTTTTATCCAACACCACAGATTCTCTCCATTGACCTTCCTTTATACCCTTTAGAAAGATTTTAGTATTTTTTACATTGAGATTATCGCTACTTTTAGTGATTGTTACTATTACAATTCTTAGATTCTGTTACTACTAATAAAATGCTAGTTGTATTTTTTTATTATATTTTGTAACTGGTTGTTTTTGATGTAGAGGAATTCAATTCATTTTTTTTTTTTTTTTTGAGATGGAGTCTCGCTCTGTCGCCCAGGCTGGAGTGCAGTGGCGTGATCTCCACTCACTGCAAGCTCCACCTCCCATGTTCACGCCATTCTCCTGCCTCAGCCTCCCGAGTAGCTGGGACTACAGGTGCCCACCACCATGCCTGGCTAATTTTTTTGTATTTTTACTACAGACAGGGTTTCACTGTGTTAGTCAGGATGGTCTCAATTTCCTGACCTCGTGATCCACCCACCTCGGCCTCCCGAAGTGCTGGGATTACAGGCGAGAGCCACCACTCCCGGCCTTCAATTCATATTTTAATATTTATTTTGATTTCAACAAACATGCAAAAATTTCTTATTTTTACTAATGATATTTCTATTTATTCTGCTGATTTTTCTATGTATATGAATTCCTTATACATCTTATTTATTTTAATATACATTTCAAACTCTGAAAAATAATACAGGTGATAGTGGATACCCTTGCTAATTTTTAATCATACAGGGCTTTCATATACATCTTCTTAATTAAGTATACATTTTACTGTGCTTCTTGAGATTATAGTGTTTTTCGAATTGAGGAGGTTCTCTTTTATTCCTAGTTTGCTGATTTTTTGTCCTAAATAAGTGTTGAACTTAGTTGCTTTTTTGTGTGTCTATTGAGATAATGATATAATTTTTATCTTTGAGTCTATTAATGTGCTGAATACCATTAATAAATCTTCTGATGTTGGTTCACAAACTGAGCATGATTTATTGTTTCTAAATGCATTTATTTTAGAATTCTTCCATCTGTATTTAGTGAAATAGTCCTAAAATTGCTTTTGTGTGTTGTCTTTATCTGGTTTTGGATAATTGCACTAGCTTCATTACATCAGCTTGGAATTGTTTATCTTTCAGTATATTCTGGAACAACTTTTATTAGATAGGAATTGGCTATCCATTGAATGATTCATAACATCAATAACAACAACAGCAAATATTTATTTGTGTCTTTCTTCTACTGGGTTTATATATATAAATATATATTTATATATACTTATATATATTTTATTTTTTATATTTATATATTTATATATTTATAAATATTTAATATATATAAATATTATATAAAATATAATATATTTATAAATATATTAAATTATATATTTATAAGTATATATAAATACATATATAAATATATATTTATATATAAAATATTTATTTGCATCTTTCCTCTACTGGGTTTATATATATATAAATATATATATTTATTTGCATCTTTCTTCTACTGGGTTTATATATATATGGTGTGTATATATATATATGGGTTTATATATATATATGGTGTATATATATATAAATTTGTTTCTTTCAACAATATACTGTGGTAGGTACTATTATTATTCCCATTTTACCATTTAACAGATGAGAAAATTCAAGTACAAAAGGTTAAATAATTTACCTTTTGAGATTTTTAACCTGGGGTGTATGAACAGAGGTTTCCATGGATAGAATTAGGGTATCCAAAAATTTGAATCAGTTAAGGGCACATGTTTATTTCCACTAACTTGAAACTGAATTGTAGCAATTTCCCTAATTATAAATGTAGTCAACAAACCACAGTAATATTAACAGTATCTGTTACTTCTTTAACAATAAAATTTTGAGATATATTTCAAAATAACTTTGGCGCTCATCACCTTTTCAAAATTATGATAGATATCAGAGTTACTTATAGATCTTATTTACCATATTAATAAGAAGCAAGATGTGCATTTATTTTTATTATCTACTTAATATTTAATAACTATATTTCACTATTATTATCACACTACTGCATAAACTGAGGACTACTTACATTTATTTGATGCATATATGAGATGCAGTTCATATGTTTCACCATAAAACAGGTTGAAATTACCAACATCAGATCAAGTTAATTATTAGCTATTTGAATGATAGCATAGGTATAGAACTCACTGGTAAATGATCAAAAACTAGGCTTTTGAATATTTTCATATGTTAAAAATTTCTGATATATTTAAATTCTATTTCTTCTTGAGCCAATTTTGGCATGATATCTTGCTAAAATTAATCAATGTAATCCAAATTTCCTAATTTGCACTTAAATACCTATTTATAATTTTATTTCAATACACTTTTACATCTCTGCTGTATCTGTGGTTATTTATTCGTCTTTTGGTCTTTTAAAATTTTTTACTTTGTTACTGTTTAAATTTTTGATGATAAAATATATATATTTAAGTTGTATATCTTAATGTTTGATATGCACTGCAAAATAATTACCACATTCCAAGTAACTGACATATTTATCACCTCTACAGTCACCATTTTTATACCTTTGGCAAATATCACTCCATTCCTCACTTCTCCGAGCCCCTAGCAACCACCATTTTACAATCTGCTTCTATGAGTTTATCCATTCTTCTGTCTGATATTACTTATTTGATTATTTCTCTTTTTACTTGCCATCTTGTCAGAGATCTAACATATTAATCTTTTCAAAGATCTTTAGGCTTTGTTAATTTTCTATGATTCTTTTCTACTTTATGTCTTTTTGTTTATTTCTTTCAATCTCCTTGAGTCTAATGATTATCATCATTTTTATTTTCAACCATTTGTTGTCAGATAAGTTACTGTAGTTTTAACCCCCTATAATATTAGATTAAGTAATGTGCTATGCACATTGCAATTCTAATTACACAATTAATTTCTCTGTTAAATGCTGCCAAGGACAGGTCTCACTGCTGGGATTCGATTTTGATAGTCTTTTATAATAACAATGTTTGAATCTGGTCAGATATGAACACTTGAGTAAGCCTTTAAAATTTTTTTTAACTCAAGAATTGAAAGTCATGCAAATGAAGAACATGAAAACAATAATAAAAGTTAACAGATTTTTACCAAAATTTGTTAAGAAAAGGTTTCTGGCTATAAGTCTCCTTTTGACTGAACCATCTGGCCTTAATGTCTGACTTCAGAGAGTTACATCACTGACAGGAAGAAACAGGAAATAAATTTGTACAATATCTGTTTTCCTCCTTAGACAAATTTGTCTCTTTGAATCCCATCTTTTACAGCTGTTTTCCTCTTTGTTTTCTAAAGTTTAACCTTTCTTGGTTCTCATCATTTCTCTAACCTCAGCAACATTGTATGGTGACATGAAGAACTCCCTGGACTTCTTGGTCTGTTTATTTGACCATGAGTACCTAACCCCAGATATCATGATAGATGCATATACAATATTAGAGTCACCCTAAGGTCAGCATATGATCAGCATGTATAAAGTATAGTATAGTATAGTACTATATAACTACACTACGTGATCAGAATGCATAATAATAATGTACATATTCACTTAAACTTTGTTCTGTTTTTCACTGTGCCAAAAACAATACAAAATTAAACAACAAACCTCTTAATAGTGTTGAAGAAACATTATTTTAGTGTAATTTTCATTTACTATTTTAGTGCACTCCTTGTTCAGGCAAAGATATTGTCATATGCTTTGTAAATGTCCATGATTTTTATACAAATTATCAGGCATAGAGTTGCAGATAAAGCTTTGGGTTTGAGAGATGGAGTTAACATCAGAGCTACATGTGCATGGCTATCCTGCACTCCTCTTCTACTCGTGCTTAAAGATGCCATTTGAGGATGCTATTTCGCTTATACCTGCCTGGCTTTCTCCTTGTTTCTTTAAACTGAAGAGTATATAGCTTTTTTTTCTCTTTTTATAGTGCTTAGTGGTGTTTTTAAACATTTTCCCCAAATCATTTTGTGCATTACTCTTATTTGCCACCTAGATCATAAACTATGTGAAATCTTTACAATGCCCAGGGAAATGCTAGCCAAGAGTGGGTGCTTATACATCCTTGTGGAGTAGTAAAGATGAATACAAATAAAATAATCTTGGCTGGTATGATAGGAATACGTCAGAATTTCTGTTAGTAAGATTTACCAAACTTTGGACTGCCTGGAGACTTTTCAGTCATTGTATCATTATGAGCCCAGAATGCACTAAGAAAGCAAGAGGTCAGAGCTGAACAGCTGGCTGGCTTATCCCTCAAGGTGTAATTGCACTACTCTGTAGCTCCTACATACAGACCTAGAGGAGCCTCTGCATAAACCCACCCAGCGTACATGTCTTTTAATTTGTTTTTATAAAAGTTCCTTTTGAGTTTTACTTAGGTAGGGTAGTATTTTGGGGCACTAGTGCCAAAAGTATTTTTTTGCAGTACAATTTTAAATGCTACTTTTTGGATATTCTGTAATTCATGAAATAGAAAACAACCCAATTCTCTGGATGGAAAACAAAATTTTGGCAGGTAAAATGTACCAATATTAAAGAGTCAAGGCTTTTCCTTCAATAAGCGTTCACATTCACCCATAAACTGCTTCTTTTTAAAAGATTATATTTCAATGGACAGATACAAAATGTATACATTTATTGGTATATGTTGTTTTGAAATATGTATATATTGTGGAATGGCTAAAAAGGGGTAATTAACATATTTATTACTTCACATACTTATCATTTTGGTGTTAAAAACACTTAAAATCTACTCTTAGCAGTTTACAGGAATACAATACATTGTTATTAAACTATTATAGTCACTATGTTGCACAAAAGATCTAAACCGTGTTTAATAGTTTATTCATTCAGTAATCATGTATTTAGGGAGTTCTATTTCAGACACTAAGTTAGACATTGACATCTTGGGCTTTACAGATTAAGGGAATAGCAGAGTTTATAAGGTAGATACAACAGCCTAGACATAAGAAAAGAGAAGCAAAAATGAATGCATTGGAAAGAATTGGCTATGTTCTTTTTTTCTCATCCCCACATTTCACAAAATAAAGATTGAGGAAAATTGAGAAATTTAATTGAATCCTTCCTAGAATGATCGATTTTGAGCACTTCCAAGAAGATAAGCCATTATAGGTAATATATTTTCTTTTTTTATTTTATATTGCTTGCATTTAAAGAGGACTAGAGAAAGAAGTCCTATGCGCAAGTTTGCGGCAGGGGCTCATTGATGCCACAGAAAGGGAAATGTGTCCTGATATTAATAGTGCTAGCTCCCAAATTAGTGCTTCCCTTGGAGAAGATATTGTGCTTAATCTAAAGAGTTCAATAGCCAAATAACTCAATGAGATTTTATCTCATATTAGTGGAAACATCAAAAGCAACCTCCAGGCTGGTGGAGCCAATCTTGGATTAAACCACAGAACCCAGAGTTCTTAAGCCCTACTACCCTCTATTATTGTAATGGACTTCTGTCCATTCTGAAAAGCACTGGCCTACAGAATCTCAGGTTGCTACTTCAGACTCAAAGCCATAGACTTCAACATACATGTGGGTTTGGGGTAGAATGAAAACAGTGAAAAATTCTGCTGTGGCTAGAGGTGAGGTTTCCTAACAAAGGAAGGGGAAGATATGAGTATAGAAACTCCTAGAGAAAGGCTCATGGATAAGGAATCCTCAGACCTCAGGATAAAGAGGAGAGATTAAAATCCAGAAAATTTCTATAAAATAACTAACCAGCTCCTTAAAACTTTCACTTTGTGATTCTAAGAAGAGTAAAAATTAATAAGAACTTTTCCTTTTCTACTTATAACAGCCATGGGTATTATTTCATGTATTTAACATACGTTTACACTTGTGGCAGTACACTTAATTGTCTTAGGAAAACTGAAGAGACTAGTTGACACCTCTGAGTGAAGTTCTGCTTTATCCCACTGCCTTCAGGAGAAGAAAATCATCATCCCATTTAGAGGACTTGGCATTTCTTTTGGTAAATGAGCAGTCAGCACTGACAGTGAGAGGAAAAGCACTGATGAAGCTGAGAAGTGATTTTCCCTAACCATTTACTTAGTTCTTTCCTGGCAATGTGGCTGGCCTTTGAAATGGGGAGGGGGGGGCGGTGACTCACGCCTGTAATCCCAGCACTTTGGGAGGCCAAGGCGGGCGGATCACAACGTCAGGAGATCAAGACCATCCTGGCTAAAATGGTGAAACCCCGTCTCTACTAAAAATACAAAAAATTAGCCAGGTGTGGTGGTGGGTGCCTGTAATCCCAGCTACTTGGGAGGCTGAGGCAGGAGAATGGCGTGAACCCGGGAGGTGGAGTTTGCAGTGAGCCGAGATCACCACTGCACTCCAGCCTGGGTGACAGAGCGAGACTCCGTCTCAAAAAAAAAAAAGAAATGGGGAGGGGGGGATATCTAGGCTATGAATGAGGAAAATTAATACATTATTATATCACATACTAGATATTCAGAATCATTGATTAAGAAGGATTAATTATATAAATTGAGACAGTGGGAGATCTTCAAACAGTATTACAAAGGGCATGATTTTAATAAAGGAAATAGTCTTAAGAACACAGATGGTTAAGTACTGGCATAGGCAATTTTTTTTTCTCTGCATGTTATTTAAAAATATAAATTTTTATCTGTGTGGAATGGTTTATGATTGAACATAAAAACTAGAAATGTGATGGATAAGAAAACTTTTAAGGTTTCATTCTGCTATGTGATCAGATTTTTGTTTTAGGAAGCACATTCTGGTGATAATAGAGTCAGGTGCAATAATAGCCCAGTAGCAATATTACATATGGTGCTATAGAAGTTACATATGGTGCAATATAAGTTATATATGGCATGATATAAATTAAAATTGTATATCTAAGGACCTAGTAGTGGGAATGGAGAGAATGAACATTTAGCAGGAAAAAGTGATACAATTTAGGAACAAATGGTATATAAGATGGCTCTCAAATTTCTGGCTTCAAAAGCTATATGGGTGATAGTTCCATATAAAAAAACAAAATAAGGAGAGGCAGATTTTAAGAAGACAAATTCTACTTTGGACATATGAAGACTAAGGTGACTAATGAAGCATTCAAGAAGAAATGTCTAGTAGGTAATGAGTCCAATCGCCCCACATACCACAGAACTCCCTAGAACCACTCCTGCTTGCTTCCATGATATTAGGCAGCTCATCTGGTTGGGGAATATCATGAAGAAAGAAACTCCATGGGTTTTGATCTACTGGCTGTCCATTGTGAGGTTCATTGGTAGAGTGAATGACGGAGGGCAGATTAACCTGAACCTGCTTTCGTTAGTTCCTCACCCCACAGGCTTTCCAGCTGCCTGATATTTCTCTGCTGACTCCACTATTACTATTGATATCTATGAGTGACAGGATATGCTTGTTTCAAGAGACCTTGAGGTATAAGCAAGAACAGAATTTACATTCGCTGTCCCATCCTCTCCTTTCGCAAGTTGGTAAGTCCACTTTGCCAATAGGCTTTTTCCATTATTCTCACCACCCTGACACCCCGCACACCTATGAACAGACACACACATACAGGTACAGTAGTTCAGGAGTCTTTTGTTTTATTCTTTTTTCATTGGTTTCCCAGGGGCTTTTCATTCTTTTAATGTTAGTTCCTCAGATCCACGTTTCTGCCTTACTTGTGCAGTTTCTCCAGGGCTGATTTTAGAGGAGTGCTAGCTGGCCATCTTGTCAGGATCCAAGGGCATTATGAATCAGTAATGTCCATCTCATTTGTAATTCTTCTGAAATAACAGTCACTATGATCTTTTCTGAAGTTCAGCCTTCTCATTATCCTTAACCTTATGCAGTATTTGCCCCTCAATGTTAACTTCTCAGCTCTAATTATGTACTGTCTTGGCATTCTAGAAATATTATCTATATTATAATAATACAGATAGTATTATAATATTATATATAATATAGATAATATTATATATAAATAATATTTCTAGAAATATTCAGTGCCAGAATTCTTGTTATCATTTGTTGCAAATCAGTGACATTTAAATCAAAAGTCCCATATGGACCCAAATATTTCCATTTAAATGAAGAGAAAGGTCAGTTTATTTCCCTAGTGATCTTTAGTAAGTTGACATTTAAATTGACACTGTGGATACATATTTATTTAAAATATCTTTTAAGATATATGTTTTTATTAGGTCCATTTCAATTTTAGAAGTTTTTCACAGAGTACATTGGGACATGCAGTGAAAAGAAGATTCCTAGAAGTCTGGTTTCTATCTATTTTTATCTGTAACGTTAATGAGAAAAACAATATAGAGGCTATATATTGCAAAATTATTTCTCCATTTTTTTCTGTAATATGACACAAAGAAAATCTTTGCAATCCTCTCTTCCTTTTTATTCAGACAGCTACATTTTTGTCACTCTCAGCTCTATAAAACTGAACAGAATTGGGTGGCATTTCTGATGTATTCCTGACAGTCCTGGGATGTTAGTATACCTCATTCTTACCTGTTAAACAAAAACCCTGGCTTTTGTTTTTTTCCCCTAATTAGCCAGGCCAGCTGTATTTTTTTTTTTATTGCTACATAACAAGCCATCCCAAATACTTGTGACTTAATAATCATTTATCGTATCTCACAAGTCTAAGTGTCAGCTGAGTGTGTTTGCTAATCTGGCCACGATTTATCTTGGTTGAGCTTCTTCATGTATCAGTGGTAACCTGGATGTTCAACTGGAGCCACAGCAGTGACTGGACCATATGCCATCATCATCTAACAAGCAACTCAGTCTTGTTTGCATGATGGAAGCAAGTTCTGAAGTAAAACCTTGGAAGCATGAATACTTCTTGGGGCTGGGACTCAGAATTGGTACATTTTCACTATTGGTCAAAGAAAATCACAAGGCCAGCCCAAATTCAAAAGGAAGTGAAATAGCATCCTCTTGATTGGAGAAGCCTCAAAGTTACATTAGAAAGGAGCACGACTACTAGGAGGGGAACACTGACACCTGTTTTGCAAACTACTCTAGCTTATTGCCCCTAACAATGGGCAAGAAGAAAACTGAATGGTTGTGAAACCTCACTTTCTAGGTTTTTCCTCTCTGTTCTTCCCTGACCCTTATCCCTATGGACCATTGAATTAAATCATAACTGAATTAAATGATAATCAGAGAGGTTGCCTTCTAATATAAACATCAGTTATAGGAAACAACTGATGTTCTTGAAGGCAGAGACTGATCTCCCTTTTTTCTTCGTTCTAAGGCGTCTCTCTGGATTGCGTGTAGTGTGGTATACTGGTATAGAAATGCAACTTTTTTAAAACAACAAATATCTATTTTGATTGAGTTGGTGTCCATTCTGGTTGGTCAGTATTTATGCCATAGGTAAGGTTGAATATTTTTAATATCATCCCTGACCGTTATATATTTATACTCAGTCATCGATTTAAAAATTAAACAACTCGCTAGGACATATGGAATTCAGCTCGGAACTGAAGCCTCAGACCTAAGGTAAAGATAGTAACCTCACTCCTTTTTGTCGCAGCATATATATTGTAGTTATATTCCTGGCAAAAATAAGAATTAAATTCTATATGATGAATATAAAACTCTGGAAATTACATCCAGGAAACTCTGCATCTAGAATTATTTTACAGGAACAAAACTGTTCGACTCATAATACTGTACATGCCAGACAATTTATATGCATGCGTCTAGGCTTGGTACCAAATAAATGAAATCTTTTCCACCTATCCACTTAATTCAATTTAGCAGCAGCAAAATGTTCAGCTACCTATATTCATCATTTTTAATGGTGTTTTTTGGGAAGTGCTTCATGGTAACTCTCTAAACGTCTCCTTTCCACAACTGATTGGGAAGCCATTACTTTATTTTAATTAGGAAGTTGAGAGTTGCACACCTTCAGAGGAAATAATTATTGCTTAGTAGAGATATAGAAGACTTTTTCAGTCTCAGTTTTAGTATTGAAGAAACATAAACATGCTTAACTAACAAACAGAAGCTTAAAATGAGGCTACAGTTAACTTTATTCTAGTAAATATTACCTCTAGTTAACTTTCTTTTTCTTTGGAGGTTCTTCCATGTGGGGTTTAAGTAAATAAAAAAAATGTTTTTTTAATATTACCTTAAAATGGTTCATGTGACTATGGTTAATGAACTATATTTGAATTTCAAGGACATACTTGACTTTTCTAGGCCACAGGGGAAGCTCTATTCAAAATAGTCAGGTAGGAAGAGTTTTTATGTGGTATTCAGAGTATCTTTTTTTCCAAAAATACCCCAACCTTTCCTTCACTTTTCCAACTTCCTCTGATAGTCTTGTAACCACATATTTGGTTTTTTTTCCCGTCTTCCTCCTGTCCACACCTGCTCTTAGACAATCACTGGCGTGAAGAAGATATGATTAATATGCATTGCAACTGTTCCTTTGAGTGGTAGATATGTTTTAGTCTGGATTGTGGATCATTATCTAATATCAGAGGTCGCTAACTAATGGCATACTGCCATCATCTGGCCCCCAGATTTGTTTTTAAAACATTTTAAACTAATTGCTAGAATTTAGAAATAAGGAGATTTCACAAGAAACTTCGGATTTCTGTTAGCTCTTGAAAGAACTGAAGATCTAGCAATCCTGGCCTCTGCCTCCCAGACGGTAACAGTCAGGTGAGGCTAGGGTTATCAGGTAAAATACAGAATACTAAGTTAAATTAGAATTTCAGTAAACAAAAAAATAATGTTTTAGGATAAATGTTTTCTGTGCAATATTTGGGACATACTTATTCTGAAAAACAATGCTTGTTTATCTGAATTTCTAATTTCACTGGGTATCCTGTACCTTTGTTTGTAAACTCTGATAAGCCTATCTGAGGATGAGCAGTGGTTTCTTACCTGAAATGAGGCACAAGCTCTCTAGTTTGCTGCAGACCCAATCAGCCCATTTAATTTCTTTATGTGGCCTGAGTGATCTATAAGCTTTTGAGGTTTTTACCACTGTCTTAAACTAATGAACTGGGTCTCTAATGGTACTTCTGACTTCAATTCTATAAAACAAATAACATATTTTAGCCAAAATCATCTTATGAAATTACCTGCCAGAGGTGAGCATCCTTGTGCCCTGGGCTCCTCCACATTTTTTCAAAGGTCTCAGAAGTGTCCACTAGACTGGAGGCTTGGCCTCTGATCTATTCTGACCCTTTTTCAGCCTTTTCAAAATTTATCCTGCCAGGATAAAACAACAGTGAGGAGGTCTGGGTTTAAACCAGTGAGAGGCCTTTAAATATTGAGATTTCCCTTGAAGCCAACAACTGTGCCTCTGTGACTAGATCCTAAGCCCAAAGGAAAATGTTAGTGGGGAAAAGTGCTTATGGTATTGATTACTAAAATTTTGAGCCAATCTTAACGTTAACAATAGGGGAAAAAGTGAAATAACTTGCAGTATATCTCTCCATTGGGCTAGTTTATCTCTATTAAGCCTGTTTTTGAAATGTTTAAAATAGTATTATGGAAGATGCCAGGAGTTAGTCTCAATGAGAATTTGTAAATAGAGTATTTACCATAATATGTAAAGAATCATATACATGGAATAAAGACTAACTGGGTAGAAGTAAATCAAAATGATAAATTATTGGTTGCCTGCGGTTACCAGAGTTATGGAACCTATTTTCCTCTTTGTCTACTGTTTCTATATTTTCTTTTTCCCCTATTTTTTTTTGAAAATGAGTAGGTATTACATTTATTTCTGTAACCATATTTTGAGTTTCCAGGAATTGTTTGATTTTTAAAATCTCTATACTAAGCTGTTAAAATGGAATCTTCTTGTCTCAATTTTTTTTTTTTTGAGGTCTGATGACAATAGAGATCAGAAGCCACAGTGAATTATATGATAGACAACCATGGAGGGTTTTCCAAAAGTAGGTGAATACATATTTATTGGATAATTCTTAAATTCTTTATACACATCATGGGTGTATAGAGTTGAGTAAAGAGGTTTGGAGACAGTTTGTTGAGAGGATATTCTGGAGAAGTCTCCTCTGTCACCCTGGAAAAGAGGTCAGAGATTTCTGCTCATTGCCTTAAGCCTGGTGTATTAGTCAGGGTTCTCTAGAGGGAGAGGACTAATAAGATAGATGTATATATGAAAATGCGTTTATTAAGGAATATTGACTCATATGATCACAAGGTGAAGTCTCACAATAGACCGTCTGCAAGCTGAGGAGCAAGGAAGCCACTCTGAGATCAAAATCTTAAAAGTAGGGAAGCCAACAGTGCAGCCTTCAGTTTATGGCGAAAGGCCTGAGAGCCCCTGGCAAGCCACCGGTGTAGGCCCAGGAGTCCAAAAGCTGAAGAACTTGAAGTCCAATGTTTGAGGACAGGAAGCATCCAGCACAGCAGAAAGATGAAGGCAGGAAGACTCAGCCAGTCTGGTCCTTCCACGTTCTTCTGCCTGCTTTTTTTGGAGCCACACTGGCATCTGATTAGATGGTGCCTACCCAGATTGAGGGTGAGTCTGCCTTTCCCAGTCCACTGACTCAAATGTTAATCTTTTTCAGCAACACCCTCACAAACACACCAGGAACAATACTTTGCATCCTTCAACCCAATGAAGTTGACACTCAATATTAACCATCACACCTGGTAAGAGAAACTTCAATAAGACCATTCGAAGAGTTGCACATATGTATCTTGCAGTTGGAGGGATATAGGGGTCTGACGTCCTGCTCCCATAAAGGAATATCTAAAAGGCAAGAAGTGGACTGGTTTCCTGCCTCAGGAGTGGGAGAAAGGACAGATGGCTGCATGAGTGACCTGCATTTTCAGAGTTTGGCAGGGTAAAAAGATCAGGAAAGATTTCTGTGGACAGATGAAGTCTACACCCGCCAGGGAAGAAAAAAGGATGGGGTGATCTTAAATCTTACATAATAGGGCCTCATCGAGACATAAATAAGCCTCAGGACAGAGGTACTATGACCAAGGATTTCTTGAGCCTGCAGAGAAGAAAAGAGTCAGAAGACTCAGAAACGATTGAATAATAGGAAATGAGGGGGCAGGGGTCCCAAAGAATACACAAGAGTGCCTTTGAGAAAAAAAAAAAAAAAACAGGCTTTATACATTGGCCAGGTCTAGAGAACACTTGACACCAGCATGTGACAGTTCCAGACAAGTCAGAACTTTCCAGTCTCTCCTAATTCTCCACTCTTTCATTCTCCAACTCTTGAAAGGGTCAGAAACTGGAGTCAGCAAAATAGCATGAGAAAAGGAGATGGGATAGAAAGAAAGTAAATGCTGATCACTTTCCAAGAAGAAGGTGATAACTTTGATTCATATTGCAAGTGTTGAGTATTACATGGGAATGGCCATTTTAAGTACAGAAGTGAAGATATTTTGTAGCCTTAGAACGACCAAAGGTAGCAAACACTGAAGATGGGCTGTTCATATTTCCTTAGTTCTCACTATTCCTTTGCATAATGACCAGGTATCTTTCATGTGGATGTACCTACAACTTCTTACCTAAGGGCCTTTTCTGATGTCCATATCCTTCTTCATCTGTGAGCCAGGCAGGCTTGTATTGTTGCGTAGTTGACATATATTCACCTCTCTCCCATGAGCAGCCCTCAATCAATGACTGACTGATGGGAAATGGTGGAAAAGTATCACAGTTCACTGGCCTGTCAGATGAGATAACCTCAAGGTACGTGCTATACTGTTACTCAGTTTCTGCTAGGATTGAGCCTCACATGCCTTTTGCAGTAGGATTGAGCTGTATGTACTCCACATAGCAGCATCCTTTCTTGGCTTTCTTTCCTTTCCTATTTCATTTTTCCACCCTTCTATGAGTGCTTTCTGGTTCACCTCCCAAAAAACTACTTTTATTAAATCTTTGTTGCAGAATCTGCTTGCTGAAAAATCCAAATTGTGATAAGGGGTACCAGAAGTAGTCTTAGCATACAGGTCCTTAGGATAAGATTTTGGAAACCACTGATAGCCAGGTTGTAACAAGTACCCTATTCCCTGTGGTCTTTGGAGAGGTGATCATTTCTGTCTCACTGTCATATCAAAATTACTAAATCTTTTATTTTAAGGAAGTAAGATTGTGTAAATGTACGAGATGCAGCGATTCATGCAATATCTCCAGTACTTGAATTACGTGGAAATAATAATCATAAGGGTTGAAATATTGTTGGCTATTAATTGCCATTAAAATATTGAAGAAAGAAGATGAAAGTTTCAGTTCACCTGTCAACTCAAAGCATAGCTTCCATGATGGTATCTAAAGAGACACTTATTTCATATAGCCAGAGAATGGATTGTGGTAAAAATCAGATTCAAGTATTAATAGTAAGAGAAGCATATTAATAAAGGAGGTTGAATTCATAATGCTGGCAAATTGCATACACTAATATCAGAATCTTGACA